>NC_059503.1:48342851-48642851 GCF_914767665.1 Harmonia axyridis
TAAAATTTCCTTCTTGGTAATAATATACCTCTTTTTCTATTGATCTGGTCATGTAGTTCACGAAAGTTTTTATTTGAGGAGTCTGCGACGAATAGTTTAGGAGATATAACGATTTTTATAGAGAGATTGAATTTTCTCGAATTTTCCTTACCCCGGACCTTGAAAAATTGTAAAAAATTAAAAGATTTTTCTTGGTAATAATATACCTCTTTTTCTATTGATCTGTTCACGTAGATCACGAAAGTTTTTATATGAGGGGTCTGCGACGAATAGTTTAGGAGATATAACGATTTTTATAGAGAGATTGAATTTTTACGGTTTTTTCCAAAAATTTCGACTTCAAATTTCTCCTAAATTATGGGGACTACGGAAAATCGGTGAGCAGAGTTGGTATTGGCAGTTCATGGTTATTCGAATCCCACTCTCGCCTGACAATATTTGAGTCGAAAAATTTTCTCGAATTTTTTTTACCCCGGACCTTAAAAAATTGTAAAAAATTGAAAGTTCCTTCTTGGTAATAATATACCTCTTTTTCTATTGATCTGGTCATGTAGATCACGAAAGTTTTTATTTGAGCAGTCTGCGACGAATAGTTTAGGAGATATAACGATTTTTATAGAGAGATTGAATTTTCTCGAATTTTCCTTACCCCGGACCTTGAAAAATTGTAAAAAATCAAAAGATCTTTCTTGGTAATAAAATACCTCTTTTTCTATTGGTCTGTTCACGTAGATCACGAAAGTTTTTATTTGAGGGGTCTGCGACGAATAGTTTAGGAGATATAACGATTTTTGTAGAGAGATTGAATTTTCTCGAATTTTCCTTACCCCGGATCTTAACAAATTGTAAAAAATTAAAAGTTCCTTCTTGGTGATAATATACCTCTTTTTCTATTGATCTGTTCACGTAGATCACGAAAGTTTTTATATGAGGGGTCTGCGACGAATAGTTTAGGAGATATAACGATTTTTATAGAGAGATTGAATTTTTACGGTTTTTTCAAAAAATTTCGACTTCAAATTTCTCCTAAACTATGGGGACTACGGAAAATCGGTGAGCAGAGTTGGTATTGGCAGTTCATGATTATTCGAATTCCACTCACGAATGACAATATTTGAGTCGAAGAATTTTCTCGAATTCTTCTTACCCCGGACCTTGAAAAATTAAAAGTTCCTTCTTGGTAATAATATACCTCTTTTTCTATTGATCTGGTCACGTAGATCACGAAAGTTTTTATTTGAGGGGTTTGCGACGAATAGTTTAGGAGATATAACGATTTTTGTAGAGAGATTGAATTTTTACGGTTTTTTCCAAAAATTTCGAATTAAAATTTCTCCTAAACTATGGGGACAACGAAAAATCGGTAAGCAGAGTTGGTATTGGCAGTTCATGGTTATTCGAATCGCACTCTCGCCTGACAATATTTGAGTCGAAAAATTTTCTCGAATTTTCCTTACCCCGGACCTTAAAAAATTGTAAAAAATTAAAAGTTCCTTCTTGGTAATAATATACCTCTTTTTCTATTGATCTGGTCATGTTGATCAGGAAAGTTTTTATTTGAGGAGTCTGCGACGAATAGTTTAGGAGATATAACGATTTTTATAGAGAGATTGAATTTTTACGGTTTTTTCCAAAAATTTCGACTTCAAATTTCTCCTAAACTATGGGGACTACGGAAAATCGGTGAGCAGAGTTGGTATTGGCAGTTCATGATTATTCGAATTCCACTCACGAATGACAATATTTGAGTCGAAAAATTTTCTCGAATTTTCTCGAATTTTCCTTACCCCGGACCTTAAAAAATTGTAAAAAATTAAAAGTTCCCTCTTGGTAATAATATACCTCTTTTTCTATTGATCTGGTCATGTAGATCACGAAAGTTTTTATTTGAGCAGTCTGCGACGAATAGTTTAGGAGATATAACGATTTTTATAGAGAGATTGAATTTTCTCGAATTTTCCTTACCCCGGACCTTGAAAAATTGTAAAAAATCAAAAGATCTTTCTTGGTAATAAAATACCTCTTTTTCTATTGATCTGTTCACGTAGATCACGAAAGTTTTTATTTGAGGGGTCTGCGACGAATAGTTTAGGAGATATAACGATTTTTGTAGAGAGATTGAATTTTCTCGAATTTTCCTTACCCCGGATCTTAAAAAATTGTAAAAAATTAAAAGTTCCTTCTTGGTGATAATATACCTCTTTTTCAATTGATCTGTTCACGTAGATCACGAAAGTTTTTATATGAGGGGTCTGCGACGAATAGTTTAGGAGATATAACGATTTTTATAGAGAGATTGAATTTTTACGGTTTTTTCAAAAAATTTCGACTTCAAATTTCTCCTAAACTATGGGGACTACGGAAAATCGGTGAGCAGAGTTGGTATTGGCAGTTCATGATTATTCGAATTCCACTCACGAATGACAATATTTGAGTCGAAGAATTTTCTCGAATTCTTCTTTCTTTCTTCTTTCATAGTAGAAACTGGTATTCGTCCAAAGAAACATGAATAGAATTGGGATTTTATAAATAAAAAAATATAAAAATTGAATATAAGATTCTAACATATGAATTTAGCAATAAAGAGTTCTAATAATAACAATATAAGATTCTACATTCGAAATTTAATGCCGTCTTTTTAATCGATTGCAGAGTTTATTCATTTGAAACCTTGCTTTCATATTTCATATGCATTGTCATTTCTAGACATTACTCTATTTCATTGGTCAATTATTGTTTGATTCTGAATTTCGAAACGACGAATTTTTCTATTCTTTTAAATCTGAGGTCTAAAAATGTAAAAGAATTGAATAGACTTAACCAATCCTTATTCAGAAGCAAATTCTAGAGGTTTTAGGCATGTACATTAGTAAATGGTGGAACATCCAAAATGTTACCAAATCGAGGCCTATGTCATTGAATAGTTGGTATCCCAGACAATCGAAACTACTAGCGTACACCAGATGTAAATTATAAGCACAGACCTTCAACTGTAGTAAGAGAGAAATTCAATATATTCTGAGTTCTCATGTCTAATATCCAGGATAATAAAATTTGAAGAAATCCAATCTGAACTTCGACAGAACTTTTTTTTGAGTAATTATTCAACTGAGTTTTGATTTTCATGTGAATTAGAGGACCAATAGAAAAAAAAAATTTCATAATAATCAGAGACGAGAATTCTCCAAAAAAATTGTTCTGACCCAGGAAAAGGAATAATAGGTTATAAAACGGAAATTAATGAGTGTTTTGTTTTGGGTCATTATAGATATAGGTTGATTCAGAGTTCATGACTGGTATATTTGTGATTTTTGTGAAACAAAAAAAAATTACATGATTCGAGTGCATGAAGTACGATCTTCCAAAATATCCTCATTTATCTAGGTTACAGAAGTAGGAGAACGTAGCGCCGCTGAACACTGGGAAAAATTATAAAGTTTGGTCAAGTTTTTTTTTATTCCATTGAGCGAAATTCACTTGATTTAAAGAGCAAAGAAAAAGGAATAAAGAGTCCAAAGTCCTGAAATAGCTAATACTGTTTATGGTTGATTGGAATTTTCACGAAGACGATCTTTTTTTCCTTCTGAGATAGTGGTTCTAACAAAAATTCAATTTAAGTTTTAGGAAAAGAAATTTCTTCGAAAAAAACAAACAAAATTTTACATTTATACAAAGTTCGTTTATTAAAATATAATATTTATTTTTTATATACATATACATATACATATACATATACATATACATATACATTTATATAACATTGTAAAGTCAATTTATCATATTCTCCCGAAATACAATACATGGCATTACTCATGAAACAACAGAAAAATATTACAATGTTCAGCATCCTTAAATCTAATGTGTACAAATTAACAACTATATCAATGAATCTTTACACTTCACACCGTTTCACTCCTTCGATAAAATAATAAATAAGGAACTCTATCTCCTTTACGTTTAAGAACATCTTCCGTAACTCTGTTTATTTTAGAGTCATCAAATCTCAACTATGTATTATACCCCGAATGGAAAGTATCTGCTATATAATGCCCATAGCTGGCCTCCTTTCCTTCATGGTATACTACAGATATTAATTTATATTGTCTCTCCGCTGAAGTATTCGTCCTTCCAGATAATATTTTAGAATCAATCTGCAGATTGATGGGAAATTCTATAGTCTTCATTATTTTAGTGCAGCCATTCATTCTGTATTCGAAGCATCTCAAATGTAATACTAAAACTACAGGCAACTTCTCTATCATCACTTGCTGCCATGCTTCAACCGTTTCTTTCGTTTTCGATGATGTCAGACCCTTTAGTTTGTTCTTGGTTGTAAGGCCTTCTAAAGTTTCAGCTATGTTATTTGCTTTTTTAATATTTAATGGCAATGTTAGGAATGGTTCAATATTTTCTGAAGTTTCGTCTCCGGTTTTATGGATTCTTGAACAGAGAAGTCCTCCGAATATATCACTAATCGGTGTCTTGTCCATTTGTATTTCTCTTGTTACATTCCCTTCGTTCCTAGGACCAATAACTTTCCAATCATCCACATCTATTTTCACTTCTTTTTTAGCTGCTTGAATATTTTCGTCATGGCCAATCAATTTCATTATTCCCATCATTTCATCATTGAGTCCATTCAACAGAAGGCCCAAGATTTCTTCGGAGTCTTCTTGTCGGCCTTCAACAAGGAAAGAATCGCTACGTGTTCCGTTTAGCATCGTATAAAACGATGAGGCCTCAAACGAATTGCCATTGTCTATATTGACGAAAGTTTGCTTCATGTTTTTCTTTTTTGAACGTGACTTGCGTCTTACATTGGGCAGATTATCGAAGTTATTCATAAATTCACACCTGGAATAGTTGAATAATGAAAATACATATATAAAATTGTTATTCAATCAAAGTTGCAAATTATATTAATTTATACTTACATATTTTCACTCATTGTTATTGATTTCAGTGCATTATTGTGAGTGAAGTTCTCTGATAGCCGTTTGAGGAGATTACAAAGTGGTGGGCAAGCAAGTAAGGCTTGTAATATTGAGTTAATATAACGAAAGTTACTTTTGTTTCGTAAACCCCTGGGTTTAAAACTGGTTTGGGTCCCATCAATTTTATAGTTCTTGAGAAATTCTGAAAATTAAAAAATATTACTAACCATGATAAAAACTTGAATTTTCACTAATATTTGTAGGTGAAAACCAAAGCATTCCACTTTTCATCAAGTAAAATGGGTTCAACTAAGTAAAATAATTATCTACTGTAGATGTAAGCAAATTGTTAGTTGAAAGTAAGATAAATATATAAAAAAAGATATGGATTTGAACTCACCTCCTAACATAATTATGGGTGGCTGAATCTATTTTTTTGACTACTTTTGTATGGTTTAAAGATGTTACATGTGAATCATTAATTTTATTATCTATTTTCTCATTCGAAATTGTTTTAACATCTTTATCAAATAGACTAGCCCATGATTTTTTCCATACATTTACTGTGGGCTCCTCAATTTTAGATTCATTTTTATCCGAGATGCTACTTTCAATTTTTTCAATTGTCCTATTGGAAATTGTATCATTTTTGATTATCTCTGTATTATCTCTTGCAATAATTTCAACTGTTTTTACAGCTCAACTAGGGGGAGTTGAAGGTTTCGAATGTTTTCCTGTCATCTCATTCTGGATAAAAGGTTTTGTAATTGATAATCCATTGTAATTGATTACAGATTTTCTACACTCATTTTCTGAAAAAGTTGATATTAGTTGATTCATTATTATATTACATATTCATATTGACCATGAATAATTCTTTTAAGATCTCTATACTTACTTGCAGAAAATTTTTGTTTAACTCTACAGGGTAATTTGTATTCACTAGAATTGGTAAATAATATATTATTTATAATACGGACCTCTTCTTCTTCTAACGCAGTTAACTCCAAGAAATGTAGATTCTGAAAAAAAAATAACAATATAATAGTTGAAATCATTTTGGAAATTATAATATTTCTGTATATAGTATATCCAAAGTCCCTTGAAATAGTCTATAAAAACGCTTGGCCAGAGATAATTGCAAAACAGTCATAAACCAGTAGAGCGAAATTTATATCCCTCAGTGGAAGCAGAAGGCTGAATGATAATGATGTACAGGGTGATTCACCGCGATGGCTTATTGTTTATGGAAAACTAATAATAATTTTCTGCTGAAAATTTTAACAATTTCAGATTACTACCTACTTATTTCAAACGGCACACCCAGTATATTATTGCATTATCAGATAGCTTGGTTGATGATAATTTCAGCAATATGGCAATACTTGAGTATAAGCTGAACAGTTCATAAGTTGAAGAGATTCCTATAGATATCTAATGAAAAGTTTTTTGGAAAAATCTATATTTTTTTATTCATTCAGTCAATTTTACGTAGATATAAAAAGAGAGGGGTCTCAAGCAAACTCTATACTTGAAGAGTTTTCGAGGAAAAACTTCAACTAAGGAAAACTGCAATTTCTCATTGAATGGAGTAGTCTATGACTTCCAGAGAACATGAAAAGAAACTAAAAAGTCGAAATTTCTTGAATTGTAATAAATTTTTCGTTAAGAAAGTTGAAAATTCATAAACCAATAAAAAAAAACTAACTACATAAAATATAACTGATTTTTGAAAATATTCGAATAAATGAAAATATCCCTAAGCTAGTATTAAAAAAATTACCTCCATATTCAAACAATTAACTATTTAAACATGAAACTTTCCACTAGAAATATCACTTCAACAACTGTTTATAAAGTAACTCTTTGAAGAATGTTCGCTAAACTGAGGTTACTTACAATTTGTCAACCCGGCATGGTTGACGAACATAGAATATTTTTCTTCTTCTTAACTATGTACAGGTCGAGCCATATACCTAATATTAGGGGCAAGTTGCACCATTTGCCTAAACATTGATTAAAATTTAAACATTGATTAATTTCTGATTTCTTTCGAGAAATCATAGAGTAATCAACGTTTAAATTTTTAATTAATGTTTAGGCAAATGGTGCAACTGGCCCTTTGTCTATTGGGTAAAATATAGAAGTGCGCGTGCGCCGCATATATTTTTGTTCATTCAGTCAATTTTACGTAGATATAAAAAGAGAGGGGTCTCAAGCAAATTCTATACTTAAGGAGATTTCGAGGAAAAACTTCAACTAAGGAAAACTGCAATTTCTCATTGAATGGAGTAGTCTATGACTTCCAGAAAACATGAAAACAAACTAAAAAGTCGAAATTTCATGAATTGTAATGAATTTTTTGTTATGATGGTTGAAAATCCATAAACCAATAAAAAAAAACTAAGTACATGAAATATAACTGATATTTGAAAATATTCGAATAAATTAAAACAACCCTAAGCTAGTATTAAAAAAATAACCTCCATATTCAAACAATTTTCTATTTAAACATGAAACTTTCCACTAGAAATATCACTTCAACAACTGTTTATAAAGTAACTCTTGGAAGAATATTCGCTAAACTGAGGTTACTTACAATTTGTCAACCCGGCATGGTTGACGAACATAGAATATTTTTCTTCGTCTTAACTATGTACAGGTCGAGCCATATACCTTATATTAGGGGCCAGTTGCACCATTTGCCTAAACATTGATTAAAATTTAAACATTGATTAATTTCTGATTTCTCTTGAGAAATCATAGAGTAATCAACGTTTAAATTTTTAATTAATGTTTAGGCAAATGGTGCAACTGGCCCTTAGTCTATTAGGTAGAATATAGAAGTGCGCGTGCGCCTCATATTAAATTTCAATAATAATATATATAATAATAATAATAATTTTCAAACAGATAGTTTCTAAACTGTGCTCGAAATAAAAAATTCCAATCCCACAAAATTATCTGTATTTCGTTTCTTCATTTCCAGCTTAATTTTATTGTAATCTATGGTCCACAGTTCGCATTGAAAAAATGTCCAGCGGACAGGATAAATAGATGGCGCTAGTGTAGCTAGGGGTATATTTGTATTTTGTGGTTTCTGTAATCTGCATTCCGTGGTTTCATGTTAAGCGTGGTTATATTCATAGATAAATACAAATGTACCCCTTATATATGGTTATAATTGATTCTGATAGATGTGGCAAGCTGAAAAATAAATATTAAATTCTGTGGATAATTATAACATAGGTAATGAGAAAACCATTTTCTGTTGATATTTCGACATTTCGATCTTTAGCGGAATATAACAATTATGTTAAATTATTATATTTACTTTAATATTATTTTTGTGTCTCCCGACCAAAGTACAAATTTCCGAAATTATTTTTTGTTCCCGATAATAGGGACATTCGATCTGCCAACCGAAGAAAGCGAACATACTTTTGTTGGATAGCACATATGCCTACTTATGCGTTTCGTCCCTGGCACAAACACCGGACTCGTCAGGGTGACTTTGGTATAATTGTGTGTGCCGTGTCACAGACGCTTGGGGAATTTATTATTATCGGGAGCCGCCGGGACTCGAACCCGGCACCTTGTCGCATCTCGGTGAGTGGGTCTACCTCTTAACGTCTAGGCTACCGAATGCTGTGTGTATTGTTGCTATGTGGAGCTTCATGAGAAGCCGCCACACTTTCATCCTTTTTGAAGTTTTTTATGAAATTTACCTTAGAACATAGAATATACTCTAAGAAATTAGCCTTCTAGCTATTCAGTGAATAGTTTTCTATTCAGTGAGTAGTTGATATTTATGAATATTCGTTACTATTCAATGATGATGATTAGATAGTTGAGTAATTAATCATTTGTGAAGTTAAGAATTAAAGTTTGAATGATCACTTTTCAGGAATAATTGAAGAAAGATATTGAAATTGGAGATCACATATGTTGAAATTGATAGATACAATTGAATTGTAATTATTCATTTCATAGTAGAAACTGATATTCGTCCAAAGAAACATGAATAGAATTGGGATTTTATAAATAAAAAAATATAAAAATTGAATATAAGATTCTAACATATGAATTTAGCAATAAAGAGTTCTAATAATAACAATATAAGATTCTACATTCGAAATTTAATGCCGTCTTTGAATAGACTTAACCAATCCTTATTCAGAAGCAAATTCTAGAGGTTTTAGGCATGTACATTAGTAAATGGTGGAACATCCAAAATGTTACCAAATCGAGGCCTATGTCATTGAATAGTTGGTATCCCAGACAATCGAAACTACTAGCCTACACCAGATGTAAATTATAAGCACAGACCTTCAACTGTAGTAAGAGAGAAATTCAATATATTCTGAGTTCTCATGTCTAATATCCAGGATAATAAAATTTAAAGAAATCCAATCTGACCTTCGACAGAACTTTTTTTTGAGTAATTATTCAACTGAGTTTTGATTTTCAAGTGAATTAGAGGACCAATAGAAAAAAAAAATTTCATAATAATCAGAGACGAGAATTCTCCAAAAAAATTGTTCTGACCCAGGAAAAGGAATAATAGGTTATAAAACGGAAATTAATGAGTGTTTTGTTTTGGGTCATTATAGATATAGGTTAATTCAGAGTTCATGACTGGTATATTTGTGATTTTTGTGAAACAAAAAAAAATTACATGATTCGAGTGCATGAGGTACGATCTTCCAAAATATCCTCATTTATCTAGGTTACAGAAGTAGGAGAACGTAGCGCCGCTGAACACAGGGGAAAATTATAAAGTTTGGTCAAGTTTTTTTTTATTATATTGAGCGAAATTCACCTGATTTCAAGAGCAAAGAAAAAGGAATAAAGAGTCCAAAGTCCTGAAATAGCTAATACTGTTTATGGTTGATTGGAATTTTCACGAAGACGATCTTTTTTTCCTTCTGAGATAGTAGTTCTTGCAAAAATTTAATTTAAGTTTTAGGAAAAGAAATTTCTTCAAAAAAAACAAACAAAATTTTACATTTATACAAAGTTCGTTTATTAAAATATAATATTTATTTTTTATATACATATACATATACATATATATAACATTGTAAAGTCAATTCATCATATTCTCCCGAAATAAAAGACATGGCATTACTCATGAAACAACAGAAAAATATTACAATGTTCAGCATCCTTAAATCTAATATGTACAAATTAACAACTATATCAATGAATCTTTACACTTCACACCGTATCACTCCTTCGATAAAATAATAAATAAGGAACTCTATCTCCTTGACGTTTAAGAGCATCTTCTTCCGTCATTCTGTTTATTTTAGAGTCATCAAACCTCAACCATGTATTATACCCCGAATGGAAAGTATCTGCTATATAATGCCCATAGCTGGCCTCCTTTCCTACATGGTATACAACAGATATTAATTTATATTGTCTCTCCGCTGAAGTATTCGTCCTTCCAGATAATATTTTAGAATCAATCTGCAGATTGATGGGAAATTCTATAGTCTTCATTATTTTAGTGCAGCCATTCATTCTGTATTCGAAGCATTTCAAATGTAATACTAAAACTACAGGCAACTTCTCTATCATCACTTGCTGCCATGCTTCAACCATTTCTTACATTTCGATGATGTGAGTGTGGTTACAGCAGCAATTGACCTTACCACGTGGGAGATTATAGCTACCTGCGTGACATCCGAGTCCAAGAAAATCAACAATGTGGAATGGCTTATTTGGATAGTTGTTCATTAAACAAAAAGATGGAATAAGAACAGTCCCTTATACCGAAGTGGTTTCCTTAGACACGTGTGTCAAGCTTTCGTCCCTGTGCAATACGATGAAAAGTGTTAGAATGAGAAACATAGAAGGAAATAACCAACAAATGAAATCAACAACAGAAGTCAGTCGTGCATTTGTGGTTACAGCAGCAATTGACCTTACCACGTGGGAGATTATAGCTACCTGCGTGTCATCCGAGTCCAAGAAAATCAACAATGTGGAATGGCTCACTTGGATGATTAATCATTATACAGAAGGAAGGGAATAAGAACAGTCCCTTATACCAATGTGGTTTCCATAGACACGTGTGTCAAGCTTTCGTCCCTGTGCAATACGATGAGAAGTGTTAGAATGAGAAATGAGAAATGAGAATGTGGAATGGCTCACTTGGATAATTGTTAATTAAACAAAAAGAAGGGAATAAGAACAGTCCCTTTTACCAATGTGATTTCCTTAGACATGTGTGTCAAGCTTTCGTCCCTGTGCAATACGATGAGAAGTGTTGGAATGAGAAACATAGAAGGAAATAACAAACAAATGAAATCAACAACAGAAATCAGTCGTGCATTTGTGGTTACAGCAGCAATTGACCTTACCACGTGGGAGATTATAGCTACCTGCGTGACATCCGAGTCCAAGAAAATCAACAATGTGGAAAGGCTTACTTGGATAATTGTTCATTTAACAAAAAGAAGGGAATAAGAACAGTCCCTTATACCAAAGTGGTTTCCTCAGACACGTGTGTCAAGCTTTCGTCCCTGTGCAATACGATGAAAAGTGTTAGAATGAGAAATGAGAAATGAGAATGTGGAATGGCTCACTTGGGTCTGCGACGAATAGTTTAGGAGATATAACGATTTTAGTAGAGAGATTGAATTTTTACGGTTTTTTCCAAAAATTTCGAATTCAAATTTCGCCTAAACTATGGGGACTACGGAAAATAGGTAAGCAGAGTTGGTATTGGCAGTTCATGATTATTCGAATTCCACTCACGAATGACAATATTTGAGTCGAAGAATTTTCTCGAATTTTCCTTACCCCGGACCTTAAAAAATTGTAAAAAATTAAAACTTCCTTCTTGGTAATAATATACCTCTTTTTCTATTGATCTGGTCACGTAGATCACGAAAGTTTTTATTTGAGGAGTCTGCGACGAATTGTTTAGGAGATATAACGATTTTTATAGAGAGATTGAATTTTCTCGAATTTTCCTTACCCCGGACCTTAAAAAATTGTAAAAAATTAAAAGTTCCTTCTTGGTGATAATATACCTCTTTTTCTATTGATCTGTTTTGAAAGTTTTTATATGAGGGGTCTGCGACGAATAGTTTAGGAGATATAACGATTTTTATAGAGAGATTGAATCGAAGAATTTTCTCGAATTTTCCTTACCCCGGACCTCAAAAAATTGTAAAAAATTAAAAGTTCCTTCTTGGTAATAATATACCTCTTTTTCTTTTGATCTGGTCACGTAGATCACGAAAGTTTTTTTTTGAGGGGTTTGCGACGAATAGTTTAGGAGATATAACGATTTTTGTAGAGAGATTGAATTTTTACGGTTTTTTCCAAAAATTTCGAATTCAAATTTCTCCTAAACTATGGGGACTACGGAAAATCGGTAAGCAGAGTTGGTATTGGCAGTTCATGGTTATTCGAATCCCACTCTCGCCTGACAATATTTGAGTCGAAAAATTTTCTCGAATTTTCTCGAATTTTCCTTACCCCGGACCTTAAAAAATTGTAAAAAATTAAAATTTCCTTCTTGGTAATAATATACCTCTTTTTCTATTGATCTGGTCATGTAGTTCACGAAAGTTTTTATTTGAGGAGTCTGCGACGAATAGTTTAGGAGATATAACGATTTTTATAGAGAGATTGAATTTTCTCGAATTTTCCTTACCCCGGACCTTGAAAAATTGTAAAAAATTAAAAGATTTTTCTTGGTAATAAAATACCTCTTTTTCTATTGATCTGTTCACGAAGATCACGAAAGTTTTATTTGAGGGGTCTGCGACGAATAGTTTAGGAGATATAACGATTTTGGTAGAGAGATTGAATTTTCTCGAATTTTCCTTACCCCGGACCTTAAAAAATTGTAAAAAATTAAAAGTTCCTTCTTGGTGATAATATACCTCTTTTTCTATTGATCTGTTCACGTAGATCACGAAAGTTTTTATATTAGGGGTCGGCGACGAATAGTTTAGTAGATATAACGATTTTTATAGAGAGATTGAATTTTTACGGTTTTTTCCAAAAATTTCGACTTCAAATTTCTCCTAACCTATGGGGACTACGGAAAATCGGTGAGCAGAGTTGGTATTGGCAGTTCATGATTATTCGAATTCCACTCACGAATGACAATATTTGAGCCGAAGAATTTTCTCGAATTTTCTCGAATTTTCCTTACTCCGGACCTTAAAAAATTGTAAAAAATTAAAAGTTCCTTCTTGGTAATAATATACCTCTTTTTCTATTGATCTGGTCACGTAGATCACGAAAGTTTTTATTTGAGGGGTTTGCGACGAATAGTTTAGGAGATATAACGATTTTTGTAGAGAAATTGAATTTTAACGGTTTTTTCCAAAAATTTCGAATTCAAATTTCTCCTAAACCATGGGGACTACGGAAAATCGGTAATCAGAGTTGGTATTGGCAGTTCATGGTTATTCGAATCCCACTCTCGCCTGACAATATTTGAGTCGAAAAATTTTCTCGAATTTTCCTTACCCCGGACCTTGAAAAATTGTAAAAAATTAAAAGTTCCTTCTTGGTAATAATATACCTCTTTTTCTATTGATATGGTCATGTAGATCACGAAAGTTTTTATTTGAGGAGTCTGCGACGAATAGTTTAGGAGATATAACGATTTTTATAGAGAGATTGAATTTTCTCGAATTTTCCTTACCCCGGACCTTGAAAAATTGAAAAAAATTAAAAGATCTTTCTTGGTAATAAAATACCTCTTTTTCTATTGATCTGTTCACGAAGATCACGAAAGTTTTTATTTGAGGGGTCTGCGACGAATAGTTTAGGAGATATAACGATTTTTGTAGAGAGATTGAATTTTCTCGAATTTTCCTTACCCCGGACCTTAAAAAATTGTAAAAAATTAAAAGTTCTTTCTTGGTAATAATATACCTCTTTTTCTATTGATCTGGTCACGTAAATCACGAAAGTTTTTATTTGAGGGGTTCGCGACGAATAGTTTAGGAGATATAACGATTTTTGTAGAGAGATTGAATTTTTACGGTTTTTTCCAAAAATTTCGGATTCAAATTTCTCCTAAACTATGGGGACTACGGAAAATCGGTAAGCAGAGTTGGTATTGGCAGTTCATGGTTATTCGAATCCAACTCTCGCCGACAATATTTGAGTCGAAAAATTTTCTCGAATTTTCTCGAATTTTCCTTACCCCGGACCTTAAAAAATTGTAAAAAATTGAAAGTTCCTTCTTGGTAATAATATACCTTCTTTTCTATTGATCTGGTCATGTAGATCACGAAAGTTTTTATTTGAGGAGTCTGCGACGAATAGTTTAGGAGATATAACGATTTTTATAGAGAGATTGAATTTTCTCGAATTTTCCTTACCCCGGACCTTGAAAAATTGTAAAAAATTAAAAGATCTTTCTTGGTAATAAAATACCTCTTTTTCTATTGATCTGTTCACGTAGATCACGAAAGTTTTTATTTGAGGGGTTTGCGACGAATAGTTTAGGAGATATAACGATTTTTGTAGAGAGATTGAATTTTCTCGAATTTTCCTTACCCCGGACCTTAAAAAATTGCCACGTGGGAGATTATAGCTACCTGCGTGACATCCGAGTCCAAGAAAATCAACAATGTGGAATGGCTTACTTGGATAATTGTTTATTAAACAAAAAGAAGGGAATAAGAACAGTCCTTATACCAGAGTTGTTTCTTTAGACACGTGTGTCAAGCTTTCGTCCCTGTGCAATACGATGAGAAGTGTTAGAATGAGAAACATTGAAGAAAATAACAAACGAATGAAATCAACAGTAGAAGTCAGTCGAGCATTTGTGGTTACAGCAGCAATTGACCTTACCACGTGGAAGATTATAGCTACCTGCGTGACATCCGAGTCCATGAAAATCAACAATGTGGAATGGCTTACTTGGATGCCATTTTGTGTTCATCAAAAAGAAAAAAGGGAATGAGAACAAACCCTTGTGGTTTCCTTAGACACGTGTGTCAAGCTTTCGTCCCTGTGCAATACGATGAAAAGTGTTAGAATGAGAAACATTGAAGAAAATAACAAACAAATGAAATTAACAACAGAAGTCAGTCGTGCATTTGTGGTTACAGCAGCAATTGACCTTACCACGTGGGAGATTATAGCTAGCTGCGTGACATCCTAGTCCAAGAAAATCAACAATGTGGAATGGCTTACTTGGATAATTGTTCATCAAAAAGAAAAAAGGGAATAAGAACAGTCCCTCATACCAATGTGGCTTCCTTAGACACGTAAGTCAAGCTTTCGTCCCTGTGTAATACGATGAAAAGAGTTAGAATGAGAAACATTGAAGGAAATAACAAACAAATGAAATCAACAACAGAAGTCAGTCGTGCATTTGTGGTTACAGCAGTAATTGACCTTACCACGTGGGAGATGATAGCTACCTGCGTGACATCCGAGTCCAAGAAAATCAACAATGTGGAATGGCTTACTTGGATAATTGATCATTATACAGAAAGAATGGAATAAGAACAGTCCCTTATACCGATGTGGTTTCCATAGACACGTGTGTCAAGCTTTCGTCCCTGTGCAATACGATGAAAAGTGTTAGATTGAGAAACATTTATTTATTTATTTATTTATTCAGTTTCGGGATACAAACAGGAATACTCCCTGAAAAGTATCCTCTAATACATAATACACAAAAATTATTTTAACAACATCCTATGGTGTACATATGTGGCAACATAACATAAAATAATCACTGAAAGAAAATTTCTCTGATACTCCGCTTAAATGATTTCAAATTTACATTAAATGGGTCTAATTCATTACAATATTGATTAAATAAACTACACATTCTCACGATAGGCGAATTCCTGCCAAGATTCGTATTGAATCTACTGTGAACAAGTAATTTTTTATTCCTAAATGTTCTCGTAGGAACGTGATAAAGTATCATGGAAATCAAGTCGGGTGAATCATAAAAGTTATTCACGGTCTTGAAGAGGAAAATCAGATCCGATTTTATCCTTCGGTGCTCTAATAGTTCAATATGATAATGAGATCTTATTTGGTTTATACCTGTAGTGATGTAAATACCAGTCATTTTGTAATGTAAGAATCTAATAAATCTATTTTGCAATCTCTCTAACCTTTGCTTATGCACAGTATAGTAAGGATTCCATATAATACTGGCAAAATTGATTCTGCTGTGAATAAAAGTAAAATATATTGCTTTCATAGCTGACTCGTTGTTAAAATCCCTACAAATCCTACAAAGGAAACCCAAAGACCTACCGGCAGAAGCAATGAGAGTATCGATGTGAGCACCGAATGACAGTTTTGAGTCGAAAATCACCCCCAAATCTCTAATCTGATCCACCTTCTTCACCTCACAACCAACCAATCGATACTGAAACCCAATATTTGTACGGCTTCTAGAGAATGACATGCATGAACATTTATTTACATTCTGATCTAATTCATTTCGTCTACAATAATCTGAGAACGCATCAAGATCTTTCTGAACCTCTACACAGTCTCTAACCGATCTTATCTCTTTGAACATCTTCAAATCATCTGCGTAAAGGAGGAAGTGTACAAATCTAAAACAGCTTCCTATATCGTTAAGGAATATTAAAAATAGAATGGGTCCCAAATGAGATCCCTGAGGTACCCCAGATGTAACGACAAAAGGGGCCGACCTGAAACCTCTGACACTAACTAGCTGCGTTCGTTTATAAATATAGGAAGAGAACCATCTAAGGAGATCCCCATGCACCCCGACCCCAGCAAGCTTAGACAAAAGTAAATTGTGATCAACTCTATCGAAAGCCTTACTGAAATCGGTGTACAGCGAATCCACCTGAAACTGGTTATCCAAAGCTCGCGAGATAAAGTCAGTGTAAACCATTAAATTAGTTTCAATACCACGACCCGTGAAGAAGCCATGCTGATTCTCCAGCATCGATGATTTAAGAGAGTGAAACATCACATCCAAAACAAGACTCTCAAATAATTTTGCAAAGACCGACAATTTGCTAACCCCACGATAATTCCCAACATCCCCTTTACTACCAGAGTTCTTATAGATAGGAACAAGAAGAGAAGTCTTCCAAGAATCAGGAAATGTACCAGAATGCACCGATTTATTAAAAATGATCGACAATGGATAACACAAACTAGAACCGCAGTTTTTCAAAAAGTATGACGGATATCCATCAAAGCCCGCTCCTTTATTAGCATCCAGAGAATTTATCTTATTCAAAACCATTTGTGGGGTGAATTCTACTGAATTTAATAGATTATTACTACTAATATCATTATGATGGTTACATTTCTGAGAGTATGGTTTATACACACTCCTGAAAAATGAAGCAAATAAATCACAGATATATTCACCACTCTCGGCAGACCTGTCACCATAATGCATTCTGTCTGGTACACCTCCTTCATCTTTACAATTTCTTACATATTTCCAAAAATTTTTTGGATCAACCTTTATATCATTCTGACAATCCTTAATATAGTTCTGGTAGTCTCTAAAAATATAGTTCTTAGTTTTTCTTCTCATTATTCTAAATTTTTCAAAATAGTACATCAATCCATACATCCTCCATTTTTTATGCAAACAATTCTTCATCTTTATTAGTTTTACTGTATCAGTGGAAAAATAGAACGGAAATTTCCTATTCTTTATTCTCACTTTAGGAACATGCAAATTTACTCCTTTTTCTAATATTTCGTAAAATAGAGATACATCTTCATCGATAGATTGATTATTGAAAAAATTCACCCAGTTATGCCCATCATAAAATTTATTAAGATCATCGTAATCACCCTTTTTAAAATTATGAAAACCTCTAATAGATTCTCGAAGGTTTCTACTTATGGAGTTTTTAATGTAAAATTCTACGGGGGGGTGATAATAATCAGGATCCACCAAACAACTATCACTCTCATTCAAGTCTTTCAATTCAATCTTAGAACAGAAAACTAAATCTAATATTCTTCCATCCCCATTTTTAACAAAATTGAATTGACTAAATTCTGCAAAGGAAAGTAAATCAATCAAAGTATTATTATCTTTGTCAACATTTACAGGAACTAAAAAGTTTTCACCCTCACTGATCGACCATTCCAACGAAGGAAAATTGAAATCTCCGAAAATAACAATTGGTTCGACCGAAATTGAATCGATAATTTGATGTAGTTTAGTAGTGAAACTTTCTCTTGCCTTATTATTTCTTGGGGGCAGGTAGACACAACAGATATGAATTTTTGAGCGACCACCATTACCATAAATAGTAACCCACACATCCTCAGCCTCACTCTGAAAATCCTCTCGACTTCGAACACTGAAGACACTCCTAACGCCAACCATCACACCACCACCCGATTTTTTACCCTCCGCACAACCAGCACTCTCTCGGTCTCTACGAAAAACTTTAAATTCAGATAAATCGAATACTTCCGCATCTGCGACACCATTAAAAAGATTCGTTTCGGTAATAAGAAAAATATCAGCGCCAATATTCAGAGTCTTTAACTTGAACTGTTCTGTCTTTGAGCGTAAACCGTTAACGTTCTGTCCATAAATCAACAACTTCTCCATAAAAAAAAAAAAACGAAAAAATGGATCATATTTACGGTGATTACATCCCCTCCAGAGATTTGACATCCCTTATGACCTTTATATTTGATGAATCAGATTTCCTGCAAAAAATGGTTCCATTCTTAACCCAAACATATTTATACTGCTTCTCTTTAGCGGCGAGCCGCACTTGTTTGTACAAAATTTTGTTTGATACTGTCAGGTGCTCATTGATGTAAAATTCATCTGAGACTCCACTCAAAGTCATTTTCGGTGAGTAACCACTCGCAATGCGCTTAGTTTTAGCTGCCAGCAAAAAACGGTTTCTATCGCCCCGAGATACGAATCTAACTATTATATTTTTCACTTTGTTAGGAGAATTTTGGTAAGCTTGAACCCTATGTGTGTAATCGATTATTGATGGATTTACCTTAAAATCGATATATTCTCCTATTTTCTCAACAACATGAATTAGATTCTCATCTTTCCTTTCAGGAATGCCCTGAATTTCGATGTTGTTTATACGAGATATCTGTTCTAAATCGTTGAATTTGGCTTGCAGGGTTTCTAAATCAGAACGGAGCCTCTTATTATCGCCATGAACTTGATCGGTCTTTTTGATACAGTCATTCAGCTTCGCAATCTGACTCTCAAAATCAGAAATTTTATCGCTGCAGAAATTGACCGACTGAAGGAGAACTGCTTGTTGTTCCCTTATCTGTCGCAGCTCCGCGCGAATTTCCTGAAGAGTATGTGATGAGTCAGCGGAACAATCATCTCTCACATGCTGCGGCGACGGTATTGCACCGATTGATAATCGGGGACGGGAATTCCTACAGTCGATGCAGGTCCATGACACGCCGTTCTTCCGCATGCTGTCCAGCTCCTTGCCCACAATATCAACACATTTTCCATGATAAAATCGGGTACAAAAACCAGCACACTTCAACCCGGGTTTACTCCGGTTAACTGAAATATTGCAGATTTTACATAATTTCTCCGCCATCTTATCACT
This sequence comes from Harmonia axyridis, assembly GCF_914767665.1. Lineage (NCBI taxonomy): Eukaryota > Metazoa > Arthropoda > Insecta > Coleoptera > Coccinellidae > Harmonia > Harmonia axyridis. The sequence goes on from NC_059503.1 coordinate 48,362,368, forward strand.
TGACAGATAACACGTCGCCTCGAAAATAGACAAAACTAAAGCCTATTTGCTGATATAAATAAAAAAAAATTAACTCAAATAGTCACTTTGAAATTGAAAGAAATACCGGAGCTCTCAAAAATACTTGCACACTACGACACCAGATGAATCTAATTGAAGAAAATAACAAGCGAATGAAATCAAAAACAGAAGTCAGTCGTGCATTTGTGGTTACAGCAGTAATTGACCTTACCACGTGGGAGATTATAGCTACCTGCGTGACATCCGAGTCCAAGAAAATCAACAATGTGGAATGGCTTACTTGGATAATTGTTCATCAAAAAGAAAAAAGGGAATAAGAACAGTCCCTCATACCAATGTGGCTTCCTTAGACACGTAAGTCAAGCTTTCGTCCCTGTGTAATACGATGAAAAGAGTTAGAATGAGAAACATAGAAAGAAAAAACTTACAAATGAAATCAACAACAGAAGTCAGTCGTGCATTTGTGGTTACAGCAGCAATTGACCTTACCACGTGGGAGATTATAGCTACCTGCGTGACATCCGAGTCCAAGAAAATCAACAATGTGGAATGGCTTACTTGTATAATTGTTCATTAAACAAAAAGAAGGGAATAAGAACAGTCCTTATAACGAAATGGTTTCCTTAGACACGTGTGTCAAGCTTTCGTCCCTGTGCAATACGATGAAAAGTGTTAATATGAGAAACATTGAAGAAAATAACAAACGAATGAAATCAACAACAGAAGTCAGTCGTGCATTTGTGGTTACAGCAGCAATTGACCTTACCACGTGGGAGATTATAGCTACCTGCGTGACATCCGAGTCCAAGAAATTCAACAATGTGGAATGGCTTATTTGGATAATTGTTCATCAAAAAGAAAAAAGGGAATAAGAAAAGTCCCTTATACCAATGTGGTTTCCTAAGACACGTGTGTCAAGCTTTCGTCCCTGTGCAATACGATGAAAAGTGTTAGAATGAGAAACATAGAAGGAAAAAACAAACAAATGAAATCAACAACAGAAGTCAGTCGTGCATTTGTGGTTACAGCAGCAATTGACCTTACCACGTGATAGATTATAGCTACCTGCGTGACATCCGAGTCCAAGAAAATCAACAATGTGGAATGGCTTATTTGGATAATTGTTCATCAAAAAGAAAAAAGGGAATAAGAAAAGTCCCTTATACCAATGCGGTTTCCTTAGACACGTGTGTCAAGCTTTCGTCCCTGTGCAATACGATAAAAAGTGTTAGAATGAGAAACATAGAAGGAAAAAACAAACAAATGAAATCAACAACAGAAGTCAGTCGTGCATTTGTGGTTACAGCAGCAATTGACCTTACCACGTGATAGATTATAGCTACCTGCGTGACATCCGAGTCCAAGAAAATCAACAATGTGGAATGGCTTATTTGGATAATTGTTCATCAAAAAAAAAAAGGGAATAAGAAAAGTCCCTTATACCAATGTGGTTTCCTTAGACACGTGTGTCAAGCTTTCGTCCCTGTGCAATACGATGAAAAGTGTTAGAATGAAAAACATTGAAGAAAATAACAAACGAATGAAATCAACAACAGAAGTCAGTCGTGCATTTGTGGTTACAGCAGCAATTGACCTTACCACGTGGGAGATTATAGCTACCTGCGTGACATCCGAGTCCAAGAAAATCAACAATGTGGAATGGCTTATTTGGATAATTGTTCATTAAACAAAAAGAAGGGAATAAGAACAGTCCCTTATACCGAAGTGGTTTCCTTAGACACGTGTGTCAAGCTTTCGTCCCTGTGCAATACGATGAAAAGTGTTAGAATGAGAAACATAGAAGGAAATAACAAACAAATGAAATCAACAACAGAAGTCAGTCGTGCATTTGTGGTTACAGCAGCAATTGACCTTACCACGTGGGAGATTATAGCTACCTGCGTGTCATCCGAGTCCAAGAAAATCAACAATGTGGAATGGCTCACTTGGATGATTAATCATTATACAGAAGGAAGGGAATAAGAACAGTCCCTTATACCAATGTGGTTTCCATAGACACGTGTGTCAAGCTTTCGTCCCTGTGCAATACGATGAGAAGTGTTAGAATGAGAAATGAGAAATGAGAATGTGGAATGGCTCACTTGGATAATTGTTAATTAAACAAAAAGAAGGGAATAAGAACAGTCCCTTTTACCAATGTGATTTCCTTAGACATGTGTGTCAAGCTTTCGTCCCTGTGCAATACGATGAGAAGTGTTAGAATGAGAAACATTGAAGGAAATAACAAACAAATGAAATCAACAACAGAAGTCAGTCGTGCATTTGTGGTGAAAATCAACAATGTGGAATGGCTTACTTGGATAATTGTTCATCAAAAAGAAAAAAGGGAATGAGAACAAACCCTTGTGGTTTCCTTAGACACGTGTGTCAAGCTTTCGTTCCTGTGCAATACGATAAAAAGTGTTAGAATGAGAAACATAGAAGGAAATAACAAACAAATGAAATCAACAACAGAAGTCAGTCGTGCATTTGTGGTTACAGCAGCAATTGACCTTACCACGTGGGAGATTATAGCTACCTGCGTGACATCCGAGTCCAAGAAAATCAACAATGTGGAATGGCTTACTTGGATAATTGTTCATTAAACAGAACGTAGGGATTAAGAACAGTCCCTTATACCAAAGTGGTTTCCTTAGACACGCGTGTCAAGCTTTCGTCCCTGTGCAATACGCTGAAAAGTGTTAGAATGAGAAACATAGAAGGAAATAACAAACAAATGAAATCAACAACAGAAGTCAGTCGTGCATTTGTGGTTACAGCAGCAATTGACCTTACCACGTGGGAGATTATAGCTACCTGCGTGACATTCGAGTCCAAGAAAATCAACAATGTGGAATGGCTTACTTGGATAATTGTTGATTGAACAAAAAGAAGGGCATAAGAACAGTCCCTTATACCAAAGTGGTTTCCTTAGACACGTGTGTAAAGCTTTCGTCCCTGTGCAATACGATGAGAAGTGTTAGAATGAGAAACATTGAAGGAAATAACAAACAAATGAAATCAACATTAGAAGTCAGTCGTGCATTTGTGGTTACAGCAGCAATTGACCTTACCACGTGGGAGATTATAGCTACCTGCGTGACATCCGAGTCCAAGATAATCAACAATGTGGAATGGCCTACTTGGATAATTGTTGATTAAACAAAAAAAAGAGAATAAGAACAGTCCCTTATACCAAAGTGGTTTCCTTAGACACGTGTGTCAAGTTTTCGTCCCTGTGCAATACGATGAAAAGTGTTAGAATGAGAAACAGAGAAGGAAATAACAAACAAATGAAATCAACAACAGAAGTCAGTCGTGCATTTGTGGTTACAGCAGCAATTGACCTTACCACGTGGGAGATTATAGCTACCTGCGTGACATTCGAGTCTGTGACGGCGACTTTCTTCGGATTGATGATTGTTTACTATTTCTCTCCTATATTACCTCGGGCGCCAATTGCGATAGGTTTTATAAGGTCGCAATTCCTTACGTCGCTCACTATTATCGACCCTGGGTAGCTTTTAAACAGTTGGAGAAGGGTTCGATTCAATCTGAGGTAAGAGCGATTGACCAGTGGTGATTTATTTCGCTAAATGGCAGTAAATGTCTATGAGATAAATAAAAGACACCCTGACGAAACACACTATATTTAACAATATCCGTTCCCTTATGTACAACACCAAATTATATACAATACTATCCTATATATACAATAATGCAAAAGGCTACTAAACACCAAAAGCAAATATTTACAATGCAACACGGTACGGAACGAGAACTAAGCGAGGTGAGCAGGTGGCGTATATCAAGCAGCAGAAATTAGTAAGCAGTGAGCAAGCAAATTGAGCGATGATAAAAACGGTTAAGTGCGGACAAGCGTGGAAAGCATGCAGATTGGCGTGTGAAATGCAGTCTAATAAGTCAGATGTGACTACCTATCCTGTGTTCCGTACGGTCCGGTTCGATACCTCTTTATTAGAAACAGCAAGCCTGAACAATATCTTCGAATCAGGTCTTGTATCGGCGCATCCACCAAAAATTGATATTAAGTCAGACTGGGCAGGGTGACTCACCGAAATGACCACGGTGATCAGTGAATCGGAAATACGCGACCCCTCTCCACAAGATAAGGAATTCCGTCTGGTGGTCCCAAATAAGAGTTACTCGCAATAAGGGACCCGACACACGGATTCCACTTGAGAAAGTTGGGTCTTAGACACAGATTTCAATCAGGGTACTTGTCGGCGCATCCACCAAAATAAATCTCAGGTCGGACTGGGCAGGGTGACTCACCGAAATGACCACGGTGATCCGTGAATCGGAAATAAGCGACCCCGCTCCACAAGATAAGGAATTCTGTCTGGTGGTCCCAAATAAGAGTTGCTCGCAATAAGGGACCCGACACACAGATTCCACCTGAGAAAGTTGGGTCTTAGAAACAGATGTCAATCAGGGTATCTGTCGGCACATCCACCAAAATAAATCTAAGAAATAAACTTCGTTCGGGGTATACTATGGCGCATCCACCAATTCTAGACTCGAGTCAGACCGGACAGGGTAATTCGCCGAAAAGACTGCTGTGATCCGGAGATCGGAATTAAGCGACCCCTCTCCCCAAGATAAGGAGTTATGCCTGGTAGTTCCAAATAAGAGTTGCTCGCAATAAGGAACCGGACAGACAAACTCCACTTGAGAAAGAAAGATCTGAGAAATAAATTTCACTCGGGTATACTTCGGCGCATCCACCAATTCACGACTCGAGTCAGATCGGACAGGGTAATTAGCCCAAAACACCGCGGTGATCCGGAGATCGGAAATGAGCGACCCCTCTCCTCAAGATAAGGAGTTCTGCCTGGTAGTTCCAAATAAGAGTTGCTCGCAATAAGGAACCGGACAGACAAACTCCACTTGAGAAAGAAAGATCAAAGAAATAAATTTCACTTACGGTATACCTCGGCGCATCCACCAATTAACGACTCGAGTCGGACCGGACAGGATAATTAACCTTAAAGGCCGCAGTGATCCGGAGATCGGAAATAAACGACCCCTCTACCCAAGATAAGGAGTTTTGCCTGGTAGTTCCAAATAAGAGTTGCTCGCAATAAGGAACCGAACAGACAAACTCCACTTGAGAAAGAAAGATCTTAGAAATAAAATAAATTGCAAATAAATCACACTCGGAAAGTATCGATGGAACACAGGCGGTGTGGACTACTGGGCCACGCCCGGAGACATTGCCGGAACAACGTCCGATTATTTTGTTCTCGCTGCGGTCGTTTGGGAGTTATGTCTAGGGATTGTCCATGCCCAAGAGAAAATCGAGCCCGGACGAGGCAACAAGAGGAGCCGTCTAGAGTCGGAATGTATCAGGGCGTGAGGTCAGGTCAACCCAATCTCCGGTCCATTGGAATCCAGTGTGAGCTACTGCGACCCTCAACGAACCTCCAACTATGGCCGATGGAGATTCACCCAGGGATGATATTGGCCGTCTGCCAATAGATAGTTGAACAGCGGGGTAGCAGGTGGTGACAAAAAAAACTTTCGTTTTTTTTTGGGGAAGTAAGGGGGGTGTGTAACGAAGTGAAATTCGTTACTAGAATCACCCGGTATAATTTAGCCCCGGTCAAGAATTCAATAATTATTTTACTAGAATCACCTAGTATAATTTACCCAGGTGTAGAATTCAATGATTATTTTATTAGAATCACCCAGTATAATTTGCCCCAGGTTTAGAATTCCATCATTATTCTACCAGTCATCTGAGTAGGTGAAAATCAAATATTAATTGAGAGCAGTGAAGGTATTTTTCGTCCAATTCAAAAATTTTCATTTGGAATAATTTCTGATTTATTTATTTCATGAAAATATAACGATGCAATTTAAAATATCAGCCCATGTATAAAAACTTTCGAGCGACAACGCGATAGACGTTATCTCTTCAATATGTTCTTTTTTACATGTTGTCGTTCGTTTTTCATAGGTATACCGCCGATTTCGAGACTCGAAATTTTCCCCTTCCAACCGAGATTACAAGTGAAGTATTTCGGAAAAGGAGGATTATTCTTGCCGGTGTCTTCGAAGTATTAAGATATTTTCCGATTTACTCCTGTCGGCGTCTTCGAGCTATATATTTTCATAGTTATTGAGCGGATTTTCTTGAGTAACAATTTAGAGTTTAATTTTTAGTTTGCAATTTTTCTTTTGAACGTTGGACGTTTTAGTGCCGTATTTTATATTCGTGAATTTGACACTTAGCCCGTACACGAAAAGAATTTGAGTTCGTGTAGTGAAGTGGGAAATTCTTAGGATTGGTAAGAACCGTTTTATTCCTGTCTGTATTATCGGTGACTTTCCTGTGTTCCATCGATACTTTCCGAGTGTGATTTATTTGCAATTTATTTTATTTCTAAGATCTTTCTTTCTCAAGTGGAGTTTGTCTGTTCGGTTCTTTATTGCGAGCAACTCTTATTTGGAACTACCAGGCAAAACTCCTTATCTTGGGGAGAGGGGTCGTTTATTTCCGATCTCCGGATCACTGCGGCCTTTAAGGTTAATTATCCTGTCCGGTCCGACTCGAGTCGTTAATTGGTGGATGCGCCGAGGTATACCGTAAGTGAAATTTATTTTTTTGATCTTTCTTTCTCAAGTGGAGTTTGTCTGTCCGGTTCCTTATTGCGAGCAACTCTTATTTGGAACTACCAGGCAGAACTCCTTATCTTGAGGAGAGGGGTCGCTCATTTCCGATCTCCGGATCACCGCGGTGTTTTGGGCTAATTACCCTGTCCGATCTGACTCGAGTCTAGAATTGGTGGATGCGCCATAGTATACCCCGAACGAAGTTTATTTCTTAGATTTATTTTGGTGGATGTGCCGACAGATACCCTGATTGACATCTGTTTCTAAGACCCAACTTTCTCAGGTGGAATCTGTGTGTCGGGTCCCTTATTGCGAGCAACTCTTATTTGGGACCACCAGACAGAATTCCTTATCTTGTGGAGCGGGGTCGCTTATTTCCGATTCACGGATCACCGTGGTCATTTCGGTGAGTCACCCTGCCCAGTCCGACCTGAGATTTATTTTGGTGGATGCGCCGACAAGTACCCTGATTGAAATCTGTGTCTAAGACCCAACTTTCTCAAGTGGAATCCGTGTGTCGGGTCCCTTATTGCGAGTAACTCTTATTTGGGACCACCAGACGGAATTCCTTATCTTGTGGAGAGGGGTCGCGTATTTCCGATTCACTGATCACCGTGGTCATTTCGGTGAGTCACCCTGCCCAGTCTGACTTAATATCAATTTTTGGTGGATGCGCCGATACAAGACCTGATTCGAAGATATTGTTCAGGCTTGCTGTTTCTAATAAAGAGGTATCGAACCGGACCGTACGGAACACAGGATAGGTAGTCACATCTGACTTATTAGACTGCATTTCACACGCCAATCTGCATGCTTTCCACGCTTGTCCGCACTTAACCGTTTTTATCATCGCTCAATTTGCTTGCTCACTGCTTACTAATTTCTGCTGCTTGATATACGCCACCTGCTCACCTCGCTTAGTTCTCGTTCCGTACCGTGTTGCATTGTAAATATTTGCTTTTGGTGTTTAGTAGCTTTTTGCATTATTGTATATATAGGATAGTATTGTATATAATTTGGTGTTGTACATAAGGGAACGGATATTGTTAAATATAGTGTGTTTCGTCAGGGTGTCTTTTATTTATCTCATAGACATTTACTGCCATTTAGCGAAATAAATCACCACTGGTCAATCGCTCTTACCTCAGATTGAATCGAACCCTTCTCCAACTGTTTAAAAGCTACCCAGGGTCGATAATAGTGAGCGACGTAAGGAATTGCGACCTTATAAAACCTATCGCAATTGGCGCCCGAGGTAATATAGGAGAGAAATAGTAAACAATCATCAATCCGAAGAAAGTCGCCGTCACAGACTCGAATGTCACGCAGGTAGCTATAATCTCCCACGTGGTAAGGTCAATTGCTGCTGTAACCACAAATGCACGACTGACTTCTGTTGTTGATTTCATTTGTTTGTTATTTCCTTCTCTGTTTCTCATTCTAACACTTTTCATCGTATTGCACAGGGACGAAAGCTTTACACACGTGTCTAAGGAAACCACTTTGGTATAAGGGACTGTTCTTATTACCTTCTTTTTGTTCAATCAACAATTATCCAAGTAGGCCATTCCACATTGTTGATTATCTTGGACTCGGATGTCACGCAGGTAGCTATAATCTCCCACGTGGTAAGGTCAATTGCTGCTGTAACCACAAATGCACGACTGACTTCTAATGTTGATTTCATTTGTTTGTTATTTCCTTCAATGTTTCTCATTCTAACACTTCTCATCGTATTGCACAGGGACGAAAGCTTTACACACGTGTCTAAGGAAACCACTTTGGTATAAGGGACTGTTCTTATTACCTTCTTTTTGTTCAATCAACAATTATCCAAGTAAGCCATTCCACATTGTTGATTTTCTTGGACTCGAATGTCACGCAGGTAGCTATAATCTCCCACGTGGTAAGGTCAATTGCTGCTGTAACCACAAATGCACGACTGACTTCTGTTGTTGATTTCATTTGTTTGTTATTTCCTTCTATGTTTCTCATTCTAACACTTTTCATCGTATTGCACAGGGACGAAAGCTTGACACGCGTGTCTAAGGAAACCACAAGGGTTTGTTCTCATTCCCTTTTTTCTTTTTGATGAACAATTATCCAAGTAAGCCATTCCACATTGTTGATTTTCATGGACTCGGATGTCACGCAGGTAGCTATAATCTTCCACGTGGTAAGGTCAATTGCTGCTGTAACCACAAATGCTCGACTGACTTCTACTGTTGATTTCATTCGTTTGTTATTTTCTTCAATGTTTCTCATTCTAACACTTTTCATCGTATTGCACAGGAACGAATGCTTGACACACGTGACTAAGGAAACAACTTTGGTATAAGGACTGTTCTTATTCCCTTCTTTTTGTTTAATGAACAATTATCCAAGTAAGCCATTCCACATTGTTGATTTTCTTGGACTAGGATGTCACGCAGGTAGCTATAATCTCCCACGTGGTAAGGTCAATTGCTGCTGTAACCACAAATGCACGACTGACTTCTGTTGTTGATTTCATTTGTTTGTTATTTCCTTCTATGTTTCTCATTCTAACACTTTTTATCGTATTGCACAGGAACGAAAGCTTGACACACGTGTCTAAGGAAACCACAAGGGTTTGTTCTCATTCCCTTTTTTCTTTTTGATGAACAATTATCCAAGTAAGCCATTCCACATTGTTGATTTTCATGGACTCGGATGTCACGCAGGTAGCTATAATCTTCCACGTGGTAAGGTCAATTGCTGCTGTAACCACAAATGCTCGACTGACTTCTACTGTTGATTTCATTCGTTTGTTATTTTCTTCAATGTTTCTCATTCTAACACTTTTCATCGTATTGCACAGGAACGAATGCTTGACACACGTGTCTAAGGAAACAACTTTGGTATAAGGACTGTTCTTATTCCCTTCTTTTTGTTTAATGAACAATTATCCAAGTAAGCCATTCCACATTGTTGATTTTCTTGGACTAGGATGTCACGCAGCTAGCTATAATCTCCCACGTGGTAAGGTCAATTGCTGCTGTAACCACAAATGCACGACTGACTTCTGTTGTTAATTTCATTCGTTTGTTATTTTCTTCAATGTTTCTCATTCTAACACTTTTCATCGTATTGCACAGGGACGAAAGCTTGACACACGTGTCTAAGGAAACCACAAGGGTTTGTTCTCATTCCCTTTTTTCTTTTTGATGAACAATTATCTAAGTGAGCCATTCCACATTGTTGATTTTTTTGGACTCGGATGTCACGCAAGTAGCTATAATCTCCCACGTGGTAAGGTCCATTGCTGCTGTAACCACGAATGCACGATTGACTTCTGTTGTTGATTTCATTTGTTTGTTATTTTCTTCAATGTTTCTCATTCTAACACTTCTCATCGTATTGCACAGGGACGAAAGCTTGACACACGTGTCTAAGGAAACAACTTTGGTATAAGGACTGTTCTTATTCCCTTCTTTTTGTTTAATGAACAATTATCCAAGTAAGCCATTCCACATTGTTGATTTTCTTGGAATCGGATGTCACGCAGGTAGCTATAATCTCCCACGTGGTAAGGTCAATTGCTGCTGTATCCACAAATGCACGACTGACTTCTGTTGTTGATTTCATTTGTTTGTTTTTTCCTTCTATGTTTCTCATTCTAACACTTTTTATCGTATTGCACAGGGACGAAAGCTTGACTTACGTGTCTAAGGAAGCCACATTGGTATGAGGGACTGTTCTTATTCCGATTCCACATTGTTAATTTTTTATGGACTAGGATGTCACGCAGCTAGCTATAATCTCCCACGTGGTAAGGTCAATTGCTGCTGTAACCACAAATGCATGACTGACTTCTGTTGTTGATTTCATTTGTTTGTTTTTTCCTTCTATGTTTCTCATTCTAACACTTTTCATCGTATTGCACAGGGACGAAAGCTTGACACACGTGTCTAAGGAAACCACAAGGGTTTGTTCTCAATCCTTTTTTTCTTTTTGATGAACAATAATCCAAGTAAGCCATTCCACATTGTTGATTTTTTTGGACTCGGATGTCACGCAGGTAGCTATAATCTCCCACGTGGTAAGGTCCATTGCTGCTGTAACCACGAATGCACGATTGACTTCTGTTGTTGATTTCATTTGTTTGTTATTTCCTTCTATGTTTCTCATTCTAACAATTTTCATCGTATTGCACAGGGACGAAAGCTTGACATACGTGTCTAAGGAAACCACTCTGGTATGAGGGACTGTTCTTATTCCCTTCTTTTTGTTTAATGAACAATTATCCAAGTAAGCCATTCCACATTGTTAATTTTCTTGGACTCGGATGTCACGCAGGGAGCTATAATCTCCCACGTGGTAAGGTCAATTGCTGCTGTTACCACAAATGCACGATTGACTTATGTTGTTGATTTCATTCGTTTTTTATTTTCTTGAATGTTTCACATTCTAACACTTTTTATCGTATTGCACAGGGACGAGAGCTTGACACACGTGTCTAAGGAAACCACTTTGGTATAAGGGACTGTTCTTATTCCCTTCTTTTTGTTTAATGAACAATTATCCAAGTAAGCCATTCCACATTGTTGATTTTCTTGGACTCGGATGTCACGCAGGTAGCTATAATCTCCCACGTGGTAAGGTCCATTGCTGCTGTAACCACGAATGCACGATTGACTTCTGTTGTTGATTTCATTTGTTTGTTATTTCCTTCTATGTTTCTCATTCTAACAATTTTCATCGTATTGCACAGGGACGAAAGCTTGACACACGTGTCTAAGAAAACCACTTTGGTATGAGGGACTGTTCTTATTCCCTTCTTTATGTTCAATCAACAATTATCCAAGTAAGCCATTCCACATTGTTGATTTTCTTGGACTCGGATGTCACGCAGGTAGCTATAAGCTCCCACGTGGTAAGGTCAATTGCTGCTGTAACCACAAATGCACGACTGACTTCTGTTGTTGATTTCATTTGTTCGTTATTTCCTTCTATGTTTCTCATTCTAACACTTTTCATCGTATTGCACAGGGACGAAAGCTTGACACACGTGTCTAAGGAAACCACTTTGGTATAAGGGACTGTTCTTATTTTTTTTTTTTTTTTTAATTAACAATTATCCAAGTAGGCCATTCCACATTGTTGATTTTCTTGGACTCGGATGTCACGCAGGTAGCTATAATCTCCCACGTGGTAAGGTCAATTGCTGCTGTAACCACAAATGCACGACTGACTTCTAATGTTGATTTCATTCGTTTGTTATTTTCTTCAATGTTTCTCATTCTAACACTTTTCATCGTATTGCACAGGGACGAAAGCTTGACACGCGTGTCTAAGGAAACCACTTTGGTATAAGGGATTGTTCTTATTCCCTTTTTTTTGTTTGATCAACAATTATCCAAGTGGGCCATTCCACATTGTTGATTTTCTTGGACTCGGATGTCACGCAGGTAGCTATAATCTCCCACGTGGTAAGGTCAATTGCTGCTGTAACCACAAATGCACGACTGACTTCTGTTGTTGATTTCATTCGTTTGTTATTTTCTTCAATGTTTCTCATTCTAACACTTTTCATCGTATTGCACAGGGACGAAAGCTTGACACGCGTGTCTAAGGAAACCACTTTGGTATAAGGGATTGTTCTTATTCCCTTCTTTTTGTTTAATGAACAATTATCCAAGTAAGCCATTCCACATTGTTGATTTTCTTGGACTCGGATGTCACGAAGGTAGCTAGAATCTCCCACGTGGTAAGGTCAATTGCTGCTGTAACCACAAATGCACGACTGACTTCTGTTGTTGATTTCATTTGTTTGTTTTTTCCTTCTATGTTTCTCATTCTTACACTTTTCATCGTATTGCACAGGGACGAAAGCTTGACACACGTGTCTATGGAAACCACTTTGGTATGAGGGACTGTTCTTATTCCCTTCTTTTTGTTCAATCAACAATTATCCAAGTAAGCCATTCCACATTGTTGATTTTCTTGGACTCGAATGTCACGCAGGTAGCTATAATCTCCCACGTGGTAAGGTCAATTGCTGCTGTAACCACAAATGCACGACTGACTTCTGTTGTTGATTTCATTTGTTCGTTATTTCCTTCTCTGTTTCTCATTCTAACACTTTTCATCGTATTGCACATGGATGAAAGCTTGACACACGTGTCTAAGGAAACCACTTTGGTATAAGGGACTGTTCTTATTCTCTTTTTCTTGTTTAATCAACAATTATCCAAGTAGGCCATTCCACATTGTTGATTATCTTGGACTCGGATGTCACGCAGGTAGCTATAATCTCCCACGTGGTAAGGTCAATTGCTGCTGTAATCACAAATGCACGACTGACTTCTAATGTTGATTTCATTTGTTTGTTATTTCCTTCAATGTTTCTCATTCTAACACTTCTCATCGTATTGCACAGGGACGAAAGCTTTACACACGTGTCTAAAGAAACCACTTTGGTATAAGGGACTGTTCTTATTCCCTTCTTTTTGTTCAATCAACAATTATCCAAGTAAGCCATTCCACATTGTTGATTTTCTTGGACTCGGATGTCACGCAGGTAGCTATAATCTCCCACGTGGTAAGGTCAATTGCTGCTGTAACCACAAATGCACGACTGACTTCTGTTGTTGATTTCATTTGTTCGTTATTTCCTTCTCTGTTTCTCATTCTAACACTTTTCATCGTATTGCACATGGATGAAAGCTTGACACACGTGTCTAAGGAAACCACTTTGGTATAAGGGACTGTTCTTATTCTCTTTTTCTTGTTTAATCAACAATTATCCAAGTAGGCCATTCCACATTGTTGATTATCTTGGACTCGGATGTCACGCAGGTAGCTATAATCTCCCACGTGGTAAGGTCAATTGCTGCTGTAATCACAAATGCACGACTGACTTCTAATGTTGATTTCATTTGTTTGTTATTTCCTTCAATGTTTCTCATTCTAACACTTCTCATCGTATTGCACAGGGACGAAAGCTTGACACGCGTGTCTGAGGAAACCACTTTGGTATAAGGGACTGTTCTTAATCCCTTCGTTTTGTTTAATGAACAATTATCCAAGTAAGCCATTCCACATTGTTGATTTTCTTGGACTCGGATGTCACGCAGGTAGCTATAATCTCCCACGTGGTAAGGTCAATTGCTGCTGTAACCACAAATGCACGACTGACTTCTGTTGTTGATTTCATTTGTTTGTTATTTCCTTCTATGTTTCTCATTCTAACACTTTTCATCGTATTGCACAGGAACGAAAGCTTGACACACGTGTCTAAGGAAACCACAAGGGTTTGTTCTCATTCCCTTTTTTCTTTTTGATGAACAATTATCCAAGTAAGCCATTCCACATTGTTGATTTTCATGGACTCGGATGTCACGCAGGTAGCTATAATCTTCCACGTGGTAAGGTCAATTGCTGCTGTAACCACAAATGCTCGACTGACTTCTACTGTTGATTTCATTCGTTTGTTATTTTCTTCAATGTTTCTCATTCTAACACTTTTCATCGTATTGCACAGGAACGAATGCTTGACACACGTGTCTAAGGAAACAACTTTGGAATAAGGACTGTTCCTATTCCCTTCTTTTTGTTTAATGAACAATTATCCAAGTAAGCCATTACACATTGTTGATTTTCTTGGACTAGGATGTCACGCAGCTAGCTATAATCTCCCACGTGGTAAGGTCAATTGCTGCTGTAACCACAAATGCACGACTGACTTCTGTTGTTAATTTCATTCATTTGTTATTTTCTTCAATGTTTCTCATTCTAACACTTTTCATCGTATTGCACATGGACGAAAGCTTGACACACGTATCTAAGGAAACCACAAGGGTTTGTTCTCATTCACTTTTTTCTTTTTGATGAACAATTATCTAAGTGAGCCATTCCACATTGTTGATTTTTTTGGACTCGGATGTCACGCAAGTAGCTCTAATCTCCCACGTGGTAAGGTCCATTGCTGCTGTAACCACGAATGCACGATTGACTTCTGTTGTTGATTTCATTTGTTTGTTATTTTCTTCAATGTTTCTCATTCTAACAATTCTCATCGTATTGCACAGGGACGAAAGCTTGACACACGTGTCTAAGGAAACAACTTTGGTATAAGGACTGTTCTTATTCCCTTCTTTTTGTTTAATGAACAATTATCCAAGTGAGCCATTCCACATTGTTGATTTTCTTGGAATCGGATGTCACGCAGGTAGCTATAATCTCCCACGTGGTAAGGTCAATTGCTGCTGTATCCACAAATGCACGACTGACTTCTGTTGTTGATTTCATTTGTTTGTTTTTTCCTTCTATGTTTCTCATTCTAACACTTTTTATCGTATTGCACAGGGACGAAAGCTTGACACACGTGTCTATGGAAACCACATTCGTATAAGGGACTGTTCTTACTTCATTCTTTCTGTATAATGATCAATTATCCAAGTAAGCCATTCCACATTGTTGATTTTCTTGGACTCGGATGTCACGCAGGTAGCTATAATCTCCCACGTGGTAAGGTCAATTGCTGCTGAAATCACAAATGCACGACTGACTTCTGTTGTTGATTTCATTTGTTTGTTATTTCCTTCAATGTTTCTCATTCTAACACTTTTCATCGTATTGCACAGGGACGAGAGCTTGACACACGTGTCTAAGAAAACCACTTTGGTATGAGGGACTGTTCTTATTCCCTTCTTTTTGTTCAATCAACAATTATCCAAGTGAGCCATTCCACATTGTTGATTTTCTTGGAATCGGATGTCACGCAGGTAGCTATAATCTCCCACGTGGTAAGGTCAATTGCTGCTGTATCCAAAAATGCAGGACTGACTTCTGTTGTTGATTTCATTTGTTTGTTTTTTCCTTCTATGTTTCTCATTCTAACACTTTTTATCGTATTGCACAGGGACGAAAGCTTGACACACGTGTCTATGGAAACCACATTCGTATAAGGGACTGTTCTTACTTCATTCTTTCTGTATAATGATCAATTATCTAAGTAAGTCATTCCACATTGTTGATTTTCTTGGACTCGGATGTCACGCAGGTAGCTATAAGCTCCCACGTGGTAAGGTCAATTGCTGCTGTAACCACAAATGCACGACTGACTTCTGTTGTTGATTTCATTCGTTTGTTATTTCCTTCTATGTTTCTCATTCTAACACTTTTCATCGTATTGCACAGGGACGAAAGCTTGACACACGTGTCTAAGGAAACCACTTTGGTATAAGGGACTGTTCTTATTTTTTTTTTGTTTAATCAACAATTATCCAAGTAGGCCATTCCACATTGTTGATTTTCTTGGACTCGGATGTCACGCAGGTAGCTATAATCTCCCACGTGGTAAGATCAATTGCTGCTGTAACCACAAATGCACGACTGACTTCAAATGTTGATTTCATTTGTTTGTTATTTCCTTCAATGTTTCTCATTCTAACACTTCTCATCGTATTGCACAGGGACGAAAGCTTGACACACGTGTCTTAGGAAACCACATTGGTATAAGGGACTTTTCTTATTCCCTTTTTTCTTTTTGATGAACAATTATCCAAATAAGCCATTCCACATTGTTGAATTTCTTGGACTCGGATGTCACGCAGGTAGCTATAATCTCCCACGTGGTAAGGTCAATTGCTGCTGTATCCACAAATGCAGGACTGACTTCTGTTGTTGATTTCATTTGTTTGTTTTTTCCTTCTATGTTTCTCATTCTAACACTTTTTATCGTATTGCACAGGGACGAAAGCTTGACACACGTGTCTATGGAAACCACATTCGTATAAGGGACTGTTCTTACTTCATTCTTTCTGTATAATGATCAATTATCCAAGTAAGTCATTCCACATTGTTGATTTTCTTGGACTCGGATGTCACGCAGGTAGCTATAAGCTCCCACGTGGTAAGGTCAATTGCTGCTGTAACCACAAATGCACGACTGACTTCTGTTGTTGATTTCATTCGTTTGTTATTTTCTTCAATGTTTCTCATATTAACACTTTTCATCGTATGGCACAGGGACGAAAGCTTGACACACGTGTCTAAGGAAACCACTTCGGTATAAGGACTGTTCTTATTCCCTTCTTTTTGTTTAATGGACAATTATACAAGTAAGCCATTCCACATTGTTGATTTTCTTGGACTCGGATGTCACGCAGGTAGCTATAATCTCCCACGTGGTAAGGTCAATTGCTGCTGTAACCACAAATGCACGACTGACTTCTGTTGTTGATTTCATTTGTAAGTTTTTTCTTTCTATGTTACTCATTCTAACTCTTTTCATCGTATTACACAGGGACGAAAGCTTGACTTACGTGTCTAAGGAAGCCACATTGGTATGAGGGACTGTTCTTATTCCCTTTTTTCTTTTTGATGAACAATTATCCAAGTAAGCCATTCCACATTGTTGATTTTCTTGGACTCGGATGTCACGCAGGTAGCTATAATCTCCCACGTGGTAAGGTCAATTACTGCTGTAACCACAAATGCACGACTGACTTCTGTTTTTGATTTCATTCGCTTGTTATTTTCTTCAATGTTTCTCAATCTAACACTTTTCATCGTATTGCACAGGGACGAAAGCTTGACACACGTGTCTATGGAAACCACATCGGTATAAGGGACTGTTCTTATTCCATTCTTTCTGTATAATGATCAATTATCCAAGTAAGCCATTCCACATTGTTGATTTTCTTGGACTCGGATGTCACGCAGGTAGCTATCATCTCCCACGTGGTAAGGTCAATTACTGCTGTAACCACAAATGCACGACTGACTTCTGTTGTTGATTTCATTTGTTTGTTATTTCCTTCAATGTTTCTCATTCTAACTCTTTTCATCGTATTACACAGGGACGAAAGCTTGACTTACGTGTCTAAGGAAGCCACATTGGTATGAGGGACTGTTCTTATTCCCTTTTTTCTTTTTGATGAACAATTATCCAAGTAAGCCATTCCACATTGTTGATTTTCTTGGACTAGGATGTCACGCAGCTAGCTATAATCTCCCACGTGGTAAGGTCAATTGCTGCTGTAACCACAAATGCACGACTGACTTCTGTTGTTAATTTCATTTGTTTGTTATTTTCTTCAATGTTTCTCATTCTAACACTTTTCATCGTATTGCACAGGGACGAAAGCTTGACACACGTGTATAAGGAAACCACAAGGGTTTTTTTCTCATTCCCTTTTTTCTTTTTGATGAACACAAAATGGCATCCAAGTAAGCCATTCCACATTGTTGATTTTCATGGACTCGGATGTCACGCAGGTAGCTATAATCTTCCACGTGGTAAGGTCAATTGCTGCTGTAACCACAAATGCTCGACTGACTTCTACTGTTGATTTCATTCGTTTGTTATTTTCTTCAATGTTTCTCATTCTAACACTTCTCATCGTATTGCACAGGGACGAAAGCTTGACACACGTGTCTAAAGAAACAACTTTGGTATAAGGACTGTTCTTATTCCCTTCTTTTTGTTTAATAAACAATTATCCAAGTAAGCCAGCAATTGACCTTACCACGTGATAGATTATAGCTACCTGCGTGACATCCGAGTCCAAGAAAATCAACAATGTGGAATGGCTTATTTGGATAATTGTTCATCAAAAAGAAAAAAGGGAATAAGAAAAGTCCCTTATACCAATGTGGTTTCCTTAGACACGTGTGTCAAGCTTTCGTCCCTGTGCAATACGATAAAAAGTGTTAGAATGAGAAACATAGAAGGAAAAAACAAACAAATGAAATCAACAACAGAAGTCAGTCGTGCATTTGTGGTTACAGCAGCAATTGACCTTACCACGTGATAGATTATAGCTACCTGCGTGACATCCGAGTCCAAGAAAATCAACAATGTGGAATGGCTTATTTGGATAATTGTTCATCAAAAAGAAAAAAGGGAATAAGAAAAGTCCCTTATACCAATGTGGTTTCCTTAGACACGTGTGTCAAGCTTTCGTCCCTGTGCAATACGATGAAAAGTGTTAGAATGAAAAACATTGAAGAAAATAACAAACGAATGAAATCAACAACAGAAGTCAGTCGTGCATTTGTGGTTACAGCAGCAATTGACCTTACCACGTGGGAGATTATAGCTACCTGCGTGACATCCGAGTCCAAGAAAATCAACAATGTGGAATGGCTTATTTGGATAATTGTTCATTAAACAAAAAGAAGGGAATAAGAACAGTCCCTTATACCGCAGTGGTTTCCTTAGACACGTGTGTCAAGCTTTCGTCCCTGTGCAATACGATGAAAAGTGTTAGAATGAGAAACATAGAAGGAAATAACAAACAAATGAAATCAACAACAGAAGTCAGTCGTGCATTTGTGGTTACAGCAGCAATTGACCTTACCACGTGGGAGATTATAGCTACCTGCGTGTCATCCGAGTCCAAGAAAATCAACAATGTGGAATGGCTCACTTGGATGATTAATCATTATACAGAAGGAAGGGAATAAGAACAGTCCCTTATACCAATGTGGTTTCCATAGACACGTGTGTCAAGCTTTCGTCCCTGTGCAATACGATGAGAAGTGTTAGAATGAGAAATGAGAAATGAGAATGTGGAATGGCTCACTTGGATAATTGTTAATTAAACAAAAAGAAGGGAATAAGAACAGTCCCTTTTACCAATGTGATTTCCTTAGACATGTGTGTCAAGCTTTCGTCCCTGTGCAATACGATGAGAAGTGTTAGAATGAGAAACATTGAAGGAAATAACAAACAAATGAAATCAACAACAGAAGTCAGTCGTGCATTTGTGGTGAAAATCAACAATGTGGAATGGCTTACTTGGATAATTGTTCATCAAAAAGAAAAAAGGGAATGAGAACAAACCCTTGTGGTTTCCTTAGACACGTGTGTCAAGCTTTCGTTCCTGTGCAATACGATAAAAAGTGTTAGAATGAGAAACATACAAGGAAATAACAAACAAATGAAATCAACAACAGAAGTCAGTCGTGCATTTGTGGTTACAGCAGCAATTGACCTTACCACGTGGGAGATTATAGCTACCTGCGTGACATCCGAGTCCAAGAAAATCAACAATGTGGAATGGCTTACTTGGATAATTGTTCATTAAACAGAACGAAGGGATTAAGAACAGTCCCTTATACCAAAGTGGTTTCCTTAGACACGCGTGTCAAGCTTTCGTCCCTGTGCAATACGATGAAAAGTGTTAGAATGAGAAACATAGAAGGAAATAACAAACAAATGAAATCAACAACAGAAGTCAGTCGTGCATTTGTGGTTACAGCAGCAATTGACCTTACCACGTGGGAGATTATAGCTACCTGCGTGACATTCGAGTCCAAGAAAATCAACAATGTGGAATGGCTTACTTGGATAATTGTTGATTGAACAAAAAGAAGGGAATAAGAACAGTCCCTTATACCAAAGTGGTTTCCTTAGACACGTGTGTAAAGCTTTCGTCCCTGTGCAATACGATGAGAAGTGTTAGAATGAGAAACATTGAAGGAAATAACAAACAAATGAAATCAACATTAGAAGTCAGTCGTGCATTTGTGGTTACAGCAGCAATTGACCTTACCACGTGGGAGATTATAGCTACCTGCGTGACATCCGAGTCCAAGATAATCAACAATGTGGAATGGCCTACTTGGATAATTGTTGATTAAACAAAAAAAAGAGAATAAGAACAGTCCCTTATACCAAAGTGGTTTCCTTAGACACGTGTGTCAAGCTTTCGTCCCTGTGCAATACGATGAAAAGTGTTAGAATGAGAAACAGAGAAGGAAATAACAAACAAATGAAATCAACAACAGAAGTCAGTCGTGCATTTGTGGTTACAGCAGCAATTGACCTTACCACGTGGGAGATTATAGCTACCTGCGTGACATTCGAGTCTGTGACGGCGACTTTCTTCGGATTGATGATTGTTTACTATTTCTCTCCTATATTACCTCGGGCGCCAATTGCGATAGGTTTTATAAGGTCGCAATTCCTTACGTCGCTCACTATTATCGACCCTGGGTAGCTTTTAAACAGTTGGAGAAGGGTTCGATTCAATCTGAGGTAAGAGCGATTGACCAGTGGTGATTTATTTCGCTAAATGGCAGTAAATGTCTATGAGATAAATAAAAGATACCCTGACGAAACACACTATATTTAACAATATCCGTTCCCTTATGTACAACACCAAATTATATACAATACTATCCTATATATACAATAATGCAAAAGGCTACTAAACACCAAAAGCAAATATTTACAATGCAACACGGTACGGAACGAGAACTAAGCGAGGTGAGCAGGTGGCGTATATCAAGCAGCAGAAATTAGTAAGAAGTGAGCAAGCAAATTGAGCGATGATAAAAACGGTTAATTGCGGACAAGCGTGGAAAGCATGCAGATTGGCGTGTGAAATGCAGTCTAATAAGTCAGATGTGACTACCTATCCTGTGTTCCGTACGGTCCGGTTCGATACCTCTTTATTAGAAACAGCAAGCCTGAACAATATCTTCGAATCAGGTCTTGTATCGGCGCATCCACCAAAAATTGATATTAAGTCAGACTGGGCAGGGTGACTCACCGAAATGACCACGGTGATCAGTGAATCGGAAATACGCGACCCCTCTCCACAAGATAAGGAATTCCGTCTGGTGGTCCCAAATAAGAGTTACTCGCAATAAGGGACCCGACACACGGATTCCACTTGAGAAAGTTGGGTCTTAGACACAGATTTCAATCAGGGTACTTGTCGGCGCATCCACCAAAATAAATCTCAGGTCGGACTGGGCAGGGTGACTCACCGAAATGACCACGGTGATCCGTGAATCGGAAATAAGCGACCCCGCTCCACAAGATAAGGAATTCTGTCTGGTGGTCCCAAATAAGAGTTGCTCGCAATAAGGGACCCGACACACAGATTCCACCTGAGAAAGTTGGGTCTTAGAAACAGATGTCAATCAGGGTATCTGTCGGCACATCCACCAAAATAAATCTAAGAAATAAACTTCGTTCGGGGTATTCAGATTATATGACCAGTCATTATCTTTTAGTGACAGCACAAAGTTTTTAGGCCTATATGTTGATGCTAACCTTAACTGGAAGTCACACTGTGAATATTTGGTACCAAAAGTTAACTCTCAAAGCTATGTTCTGAGACAGCTGAAAACTGTTCTAACGGAGAAACAACTGATTCAGGTATATCATGCTAATGTTGATGCAAGACTGAGATATGGTGTCTGTTTCTGGGGTTGGTCGACACTCTGTGAGGACGTATTTGTGGCCCAGAAGAGGTGTATACGTTCTATTGCAAGTACACCGAAAACTACAAGTTGCAAAGACTATTTTAGAAAGTTTAAAATTTTGACTGTTCCGTCGTTGTTTTTGTATGAAATGTGTTTGTATGTTTTTACAAATCCCGATAAATTTAGGAGGAACTGTGATGTTCACAATTTCAATACCAGATATAGCTCGAACTTGAGAACCAACGTTTGTATGTCTAAAGTTGCATTTCGATCTCCCCATAATTTAGGCCCTCTAATATTTAATAATTTGCCAGATAATATTAAAACTTGTCAATCACTAAATGAGTTCAAAATCAAGTTGAAATCTTTTTTTATTGAGAATTGTTTTTATCGTGTGGACGAATATTTAAAAATTTTAATATGATATGTTATCTTGTTTTTATTTTTTTTGTATAATTTAGTATTGATGATATAAGTTTGGATTTGACTATTCCTATACAGTTGTAAAATTGTCTTTGGAAATAAATGAATTGAATTGAATTGAATTGAATTGAATATACTATGGCGCATCCACCAATTCTAGACTCGAGTCAGACCGGACAGGGTAATTCGCCGAAAAGACTGCTGTGATCCGGAGATCGGAATTAAGCGACCCCTCTCCCCAAGATAAGGAGTTATGCCTGGTAGTTCCAAATAAGAGTTGCTCGCAATAAGGAACCGGACAGACAAACTCCACTTGAGAAAGAAAGATCTGAGAAATAAATTTCACTCGGGTATACTTCGGCGCATCCACCAATTCACGACTCGAGTCAGATCGGACAGGGTAATTAGCCCAAAACACCGCGGTGATCCGGAGATCGGAAATGAGCGACCCCTCTCCTCAAGATAAGGAGTTCTGCCTGGTAGTTCCAAATAAGAGTTGCTCGCAATAAGGAACCGAACAGACAAACTCCACTTGAGAAAGAAAGATCAAAGAAATAAATTTCACTTACGGTATACCCCGGCGCATCCACCAATTAACGACTCGAGTCGGACCGGACAGGATAATTAACCTTAAAGGCCGCAGTGATCCGGAGATCGGAAATAAACGACCCCTCTCCCCAAGATAAGGAGTTTTGCCTGGTAGTTCCAAATAAGAGTTGCTCGCAATAAGGAACCGAACAGACAAACTCCACTTGAGAAAGAAAGATCTTAGAAATAAAATAAATTGCAAATAAATCACACTCGGAAAGTATCGATGGAACACAGGCGGTGTGGACTACTGGGCCACGCCCGGAGACATTGCCGGAACAACGTCCGATTATTTTGTTCTCGCTGCGGTCGTTTGGGAGTTATGTCTAGGGATTGTCCATGCCCAAGAGAAAATCGAGCCCGGACGAGGCAACAAGAGGAGCCGTCTAGAGTCGGAATGGATCAGGGCGTGAGGTCAGGTCAACCCAATCTCCGGTCCATTGGAATCCAGTGTGAGCTACTGCGACCCTCAACGAACCTCCAACTATGGCCGATGGAGATTCACCCAGGGATGATATTGGCCGTCTGCCAATAGATAGTTGAACAGCGGGGTAGCAGGTGGTGACAAAAAAAACTTTCGTTTTTTTTTTTGGGGAAGTAAGGGGGGTGTGTAACGAAGTGAAATTCGTTACTAGAATCACCCGGTATAATTTAGCCCCGGTCAAGAATTCAATAATTATTTTACTAGAATCACCTAGTATAATTTACCCAGGTTTAGAATTCAATGATTATTTTATTAGAATCACCCAGTATAATTTGCCCCAGGTTTAGAATTCCATCATTATTCTACCAGTCATCTGAGTAGGTGAAAATCAAATATTAATTGAGAGCAGTGAAGGTATTTTTCGTCCAATTCAAAAATTTTCATTTGGAATAATTTCTGATTTATTTATTTCATGAAAATATAACGATGCAATTTAAAATATCAGCCCATGTATAAAAACTTTCGAGCGACAACGCGATAGACGTTATCTCTTCAATATGTTCTTTTTTACATGTTGTCGTTCGTTTTTCATAGGTATACCGCCGATTTCGAGACTCGAAATTTTCCCCTTCCAACCGAGATTACAAGTGAAGTATTTCGGAAAAGGAGGATTATTCTTGCCGGTGTCTTCGAAGTATTAAGATATTTTCCGATTTACTCCTGTCGGCGTCTTCGAGCTATATATTTTCATAGTTATTGAGCGGATTTTCTTGAGTAACAATTTAGAGTTTAATTTTTAGTTTGCAATTTTTCTTTTGAACGTTGGACGTTTTAGTGCCGTATTTTATATTCGTGAATTTGACACTTAGCCCGTACACGAAAAGAATTTGAGTTCGTG
This sequence comes from Harmonia axyridis, assembly GCF_914767665.1. Classification (NCBI taxonomy): domain Eukaryota; kingdom Metazoa; phylum Arthropoda; class Insecta; order Coleoptera; family Coccinellidae; genus Harmonia; species Harmonia axyridis. Next base: position 48,386,550 of record NC_059503.1, read on the forward strand.
TAGTGAAGTGGGAAATTCTTAGGATTGGTAAGAACCGTTTTATTCCTGTCTGTATTATCGGTGACTTTCCTGTGTTCCATCGATACTTTCCGAGTGTGATTTATTTGCAATTTATTTTATTTCTAAGATCTTTCTTTCTCAAGTGGAGTTTGTCTGTTCGGTTCTTTATTGCGAGCAACTCTTATTTGGAACTACCAGGCAAAACTCCTTATCTTGGGGAGAGGGGTCGTTTATTTCCGATCTCCGGATCACTGCGGCCTTTAAGGTTAATTATCCTGTCCGGTCCGACTCGAGTCGTTAATTGGTGGATGCGCCGAGGTATACCGTAAGTGAAATTTATTTCTTTGATCTTTCTTTCTCAAGTGGAGTTTGTCTGTCCGGTTCCTTATTGCGAGCAACTCTTATTTGGAACTACCAGGCAGAACTCCTTATCTTGAGGAGAGGGGTCGCTCATTTCCGATCTCCGGATCACCGCGGTGTTTTGGGCTAATTACCCTGTCCGATCTGACTCGAGTCTAGAATTGGTGGATGCGCCATAGTATACCCCGAACGAAGTTTATTTCTTAGATTTATTTTGGTGGATGTGCCGACAGATACCCTGATTGACATCTGTTTCTAAGACCCAACTTTCTCAGGTGGAATCTGTGTGTCGGGTCCCTTATTGCGAGCAACTCTTATTTGGGACCACCAGACAGAATTCCTTATCTTGTGGAGCGGGGTCGCTTATTTCCGATTCACGGATCACCGTGGTCATTTCGGTGAGTCACCCTGCCGAGTCCGACCTGAGATTTATTTTGGTGGATGCGCCGACAAGTACCCTGATTGAAATCTGTGTCTAAGACCCAACTTTCTCAAGTGGAATCCGTGTGTCGGGTCCCTTATTGCGAGTAACTCTTATTTGGGACCACCAGACGGAATTCCTTATCTTGTGGAGAGGGGTCGCGTATTTCCGATTCACTGATCACCGTGGTCATTTCGGTGAGTCACCCTGCCCAGTCTGACTTAATATCAATTTTTGGTGGATGCGCCGATACAAGACCTGATTCGAAGATATTGTTCAGGCTTGCTGTTTCTAATAAAGAGGTATCGAACCGGACCGTACGGAACACAGGATAGGTAGTCACATCTGACTTATTAGACTGCATTTCACACGCCAATCTGCATGCTTTCCACGCTTGTCCGCACTTAACCGTTTTTATCATCGCTCAATTTGCTTGCTCACTGCTTACTAATTTCTGCTGCTTGATATACGCCACCTGCTCACCTCGCTTAGTTCTCGTTCCGTACCGTGTTGCATTGTAAATATCTGCTTTTGGTGTTTAGTAGCTTTTTGCATTATTGTATATATAGGATAGTATTGTATATAATTTGGTGTTGTACATAAGGGAACGGATATTGTTAAATATAGTGTGTTTCGTCAGGGTGTCTTTTATTTATCTCATAGACATTTACTGCCATTTAGCGAAATAAATCACCACTGGTCAATCGCTCTTACCTCAGATTGAATCGAACCCTTCTCCAACTGTTTAAAAGCTACCCAGGGTCGATAATAGTGAGCGACGTAAGGAATTGCGACCTTATAAAACCTATCGCAATTGGCGCCCGAGGTAATATAGGAGAGAAATAGTAAACAATCATCAATCCGAAGAAAGTCGCCGTCACAGACTCGAATGTCACGCAGGTAGCTATAATCTCCCACGTGGTAAGGTCAATTGCTGCTGTAACCACAAATGCACGACTGACTTCTGTTGTTGATTTCATTTGTTTGTTTTTTCCTTCTATGTTTCACATTCTAACACTACTCATCGTATTGCACAGGGACGAAAGCTTGACACACGTGTCTAAGGAAACCACAAGGGTTTGTTCTCAATCCTTTTTTTCTTTTTGATGAACAATAATCCAAGTAAGCCATTCCACATTGTTAATTTTTTATGGACTAGGATGTCACGCAGCTAGCTATAATCTCCTACGTGGTAAGGTCAATTGCTGCTGTAACCACAAATGCATGACTGACTTCTGTTGTTGATTTCATTTGTTTGTTTTTTCCTTCTATGTTTCACATTCTAACACTTTTCATCGTATTGCACAGGGACGAAAGCTTGACACACGTGTCTAAGGAAACCACAAGGGTTTGTTCTCAATCCTTTTTTTCTTTTTGATGAACAATAATCCAAGTAAGCCATTCCACATTGTTGATTTTTTTGGACTCGGATGTCACGCAGGTAGCTATAATCTCCCACGTGGTAAGGTCCATTGCTGCTGTAACCACGAATGCACGATTGACTTCTGTTGTTGATTTCATTTGTTTGTTATTTCCTTCTATGTTTCTCATTCTAACAATTTTCATCGTATTGCACAGGGACGAAAGCTTGACATACGTGTCTAAGGAAACCACTCTGGTATGAGGGACTGTTCTTATTCCCTTCTTTTTGTTTAATGAACAATTATCCAAGTAAGCCATTCCACATTGTTAATTTTCATGGACTCGGATGTCACGCAGGGAGCTATAATCTCCCACGTGGTAAGGTCAATTGCTGCTGTTACCACAAATGCACGATTGACTTATGTTGTTGATTTCATTCGTTTTTTATTTTCTTGAATGTTTCACATTCTAACACTTTTTATCGTATTGCACAGGGACGAAAGCTTGACACACGTGTCTAAGGAAACCACTTTGGTATAAGGGACTGTTCTTATTCCCTTCTTTTTGTTTAATGAACAATTATCCAAGTAAGCCATTCCACATTGTTGATTTTCTTGGACTCGGATGTCACGCAGGGAGCTATAATCTCCCACGTGGTAAGGTCCATTGCTGCTGTAACCACGAATGCACGATTGACTTCTGTTGTTGATTTCATTCGTTTTTTATTTTCTTGAATGTTTCTCATTCTAACAATTTTCATCGTATTGCACAGGGACGAAAGCTTGACACACGTGTCTAAGGCAACCACTTTGGTATGAGGGACTGTTCTTATTCCCTTCTTTTTGTTTAATGAACAATTATCCAAGTAAGCCATTCCACATTTTTTATTTTCTTGGACTCGGATGTAACGCAGGTAGCTATAATCTCCCACGTGGTAAGGTCAATTGCTGCTGTAACCACAAATGCACGACTGACTTCTGTTGTTGATTTCATTCGTTTGTTATTTTCTTCAATGTTTCTCATTTTAACACTTTTCATCGTATTGCACAGGGACGAAAGCTTGACACACGTGTCTAAGGAAACAACTTTGGTATAAGGACTGTTCTCATTCCCTTCTTTTTGTTCAATGAACATTTATCCAAGTAAGCCATTCCACATTGTTGATTTTCTTGGACTCGGATGTAACGCAGGTAGCTATAATCTCCCACGTGGTAAGGTCAATTGCTGCTGTAACCACAAATGCACGACTGACTTCTGTTGTTGATTTCATTTGTTTGTTTTTTCCTTCTATGTTTCTCATTCTAACACTTTTTATCGTATTGCACAGGGACGAAAGCTTGACACGTGTCTAAGGAAACCACATTGGTATAAGGGACTGTTCTTATTCCCTTTTTTCTTTTTGAGGAACAATAATCCAAATAAGCCATTCCACATTGTTGATTTTCTTGGACTCGGATGTCACGCAGGTTGCTATAATCTCCCACGTGGTAAGGTCAATTGCTGCTGTAACCACGAATGCACGACTGACTTCTGTTGTTGATTTCATTCGTTTGTTATTTTCTTCAATGTTTCTCATTCTAACACTTTTCATCGTATTGCACAGGGACGAAAGCTTGACACACGTGTCTAAGGAAACCACTTTGGTATAAGGGACTGTTCTTATTCCCTTCTTTCTGTTTAATGAACAATTATACAAGTGAGCCATTCCACATTGTTGATTTTCTTGGACTCGGATGTCACGCAGGTAGCTATAATCTCCCGCGTGGTAAGGTCAATTGCTGCTGTAACCACAAATGCACGACTGACTTCTGTTGTTGATTTCATTTGTTTGTTATTCCCTTCAATGTTTCTCATTCTAACTCTTTTCATCGTATAACACAGGGACGAAAGCTTGACTTCCGTGTCTAAGGAAGCCACATTGGTATGAGGGACTGTTCTTATTCCCTTTTTTCTTTTTGATGAACAATTATCCAAGTAAGCCATTCCACATTGTTGATTTTCTTGGACTAGGATGTCACGCAGCTAGCTATAATCTCCCACGTGGAAGAGTTACTTTATAAACAGTTGTTGAAGTGGTATTTCTAGTGAAAAGTTTCATGTTTAGATAGTTAATTGTTTGAATATGGAGGTAATTTTTTTAATACTAGCTTAGGGTTATTTTCATTTATTCGAATATTTTCAAATATCAGTTATATTTTATGTAGTTAGTTTTTTTTTATTGGTTTATGAATTTTCAACTTTCTTAACGAAAAATTTATTACAATTCAAGAAATTTCGACTTTTTAGTTTCTTTTCATGTTTTCTGGAAGTCATAGACTACTCCATTCAATGAGAAGTTGCAGTTTTCCTTAGTTGAAGTTTTTCCTCGAAAACTCTTCAAGTATAGAGTTTGCTTGAGACCCCTCTCTTTTTATATCTACGTAAAATTGACTGAATGAATAAAAAAATATAGATTTTTCTGAAAAACTTTACATTAGATATCTATAGGAATCTCTTCAACTTATGAACCGTTCAGCTTATACTCAAGTATTGCCATATTGCTGAAATTATCATCAACCAAGCTATCTGATAATGCAATAATATACTGGGTGTGCCGTTTGAAATAAGTAGGTAGTAATCTGAAATTGTTCAAATTTTCAGCACAAAATTATTATTAGTTTTCCATAAACAATAGCCATCGCGGTGAATCACCCTGTACCTCATTATCATTCAGCCTTCTGCTTCCACTGAGGGATATAAATTTCGCCTTACTGGTTTATGACTGTTTTGCAATTATCTCTGGCCAAGCGTTTTTATAGACTATTTCAAGGGACTTTGGATATACTATATACAGAAATATTATAATTTCCAAAATGATTTCCACTATTATATTGTAATTTTTTTTTTTCAGAATCTACATTTCTTGGAGTTAACTCAGTTAGAAGAAGAAGAGGTATTATTAATAATATATTATTTACCAATTCTAGTGAATACAAATTACCCTGTAGTGTTAAACAAAAATTTTCTGCAAGTAAGTATAGAGATCTTAAAAGAATTATTCATGGTCAATATGAATATGTAATATAATAATGAATCAACTAATATCAACTTTTTCAGAAAATGAGTGTAGATAATCTGTAATCAACTACAATGGATTATCAATTACAAAACCTTTTATCCAGAATGAGATGACAGGAAAACATTCGAAACCTTCAACTCCCCCTAGTTCAGCTGTAAAAACAGTTGGAATTAATGCAAGAGATAATACAGAGATAATCAAAAATGATACAATTTCCAATAGGACAATTGAAAAAATTGAAAGTAGCATCTCGAATAAAAATGAATCTAAAATTGAGGAGCCCACAGTAAATGTATGGAAAAAATCATGGGCTAGTCTATTTGATGAAGATGTTAAAACAATATCGAATGAGAAAATAGACAATAAAATTAATGATTCACATGTAACATCTTTAAAACATACAAAAGTAGTCAAAAAAATAGATTCAGCCACTCATATGTTAGGAGGTGAGTTCAAAACCATATCTTTTTTTATATATTTATCTTACTTTCAACTAACAATTTGCTTACATCTACTGTAGATAATTATTTTACTTAGTTGAACCCATTTTACTCGATGAAAAGTGGAATGCTTTGGTTTTCACCTACAGATATCAGTGAAAATTCAAGTTTCTATCATGGTTAGTAACATTTTTAAATTTTCAGAATTTCTCAAGAACTATTAAATTGCTGGGACGCAAACCAGTTTTAAACCCAGGTGTTCACGAAACAAAAGTAATTTTTGTTATATAAACTCAATATTACAAGCCTTACTTGCTTGCCCACCACTTTGTAATCTCCTCAAACGGCTATCAGAGAACTTCACTCACAATAATGCACTGAAATTAATAACAATGAGTGAAAATATGTAAGTATAAATTAATATAATTTGCAACTTTGATTGAATAACAATTTTATATATGTTTTTTCACTATTCAACTAATCCAGGTGTAAATTTATGAATAACTTCGATAATCTGCCCAATGTAAGACGCAAGTCACGTTCAAAAAAGAAGAACAAGAAGCAAACTTTCGTCAATATAGACAATGGCAATTCGTTTGAGGCCTCATCGTTTTATACGATGCTAAACGGAACACGTAGCGATTCTTTCCTTGTTGAAGGCCGACAAGAAGACGCCGAAGAATTCTTGGGCCTTCTGTTGAATGGACTCAATGATGAAATGATGGGAATAATGAAATTGATTAGCCATGACGAAAATATTCAAGCAGCTAAAAAAGAAGTGAAAATAGATGTGGATGATTGGAAAGTTATTGGTCCTAGGAACGAAGGGAATGTAACAAGAGAAATACAAATGGACAATACACCGATTAGTGATATATTCGGAGGACTTCTCTGTTCAAGAATCCATAAAACCGGAGACGAAACTTCAGAAAATATTGAACCATTCCTAACATTGCCATTAAATATTAAGAAAGCAAATAACATAGCTGAAGCATTAGAAGGCCTTACAACCAAGAACAAACTAGAGGGTCTGACATCATCGAAAACGAAATAAACGGTTGAAGCATGGCAGCAAGTGATGATAGAGAAGTTGCCTGTAGTTTTAGTATTACATTTGAAATGCTTCGAATACAGAATGAATGGCTGCACTAAAATAATGAAGACTATAGAATTTCCCATCAATCTGCAGATTGATTCTAAAATATTATCTGGAAGGACGAATACTTCAGCGGACAGACAATATAAATTAATATGTGTAGTATACCATGTAGGAAAGGAGGCCAGCTATATGCATTATATAGCAGATACTTTCCATTCGGGGTATAATACATAGTTGAGGTTTGATGACTCCAAAATAAACAGAGTTACGGAAGAAGATGTTCTTAAAGGTCAAGGAGATAGAGTTCCTTATTTATTATTTTATCGAAGGAGTGATACGGTGTGAAGTGTAAAGATTCATTGATAAAGTTGTTAATTTGTACAGATTAGATTTAAGGATGCTGAACATTGTAATATTTTTCTGTAGTTTCATGAGTAATGCCATGAATTGTATTTCGGGAGAATATGATAAATTGACTATACAATGTTATATATATATATATATATGTATATAAAAAATGAATATTATATTTTAATAAACGAACTTTGTATAAATGTAAAATTTTGTTTGTTTTTTTTAAAGAAATTTCTTTTCCTAAAACTTGAATTAAATTTTTGCAAGAACTACGATCTCAGAAAGGAAAAGAAGGTCGTCTCCGTAAAAATTCCAATAAACCATTAACAGTATTAGCTATTTCAGGATTTTGGACTCTTTATTCCTTTTTCTTTGCTCTTGAAATCAGGTGAATTTCGCTCAATGTAATCAGAAAAAACTTGACCAAACTTTATAACTTTCCCCTGTGTTCAGCGGCGCTACGTTCCCCTACTTCTGTAACCTAGATAAATGAGGATATTTTGGAAGATCGTACCTCATGCACTCGAATCATGTAATTTTTTTTTGTTTCACAAAAATCACAAATATACCAGTCATGAACTCTGAATTAACCTAAATCTATAATGACCCAAAACAAAACACTCATTAATTTCCGTTTTATAACCTATTATTCTTTTTCCTGGGTCAGAACAATTTTTTTGGAGAATTCTCGTCTCTGATTACTATAAAATTTCTTTCTTCTATTGGTCCTCTAATTCACTCGAAAATCAAAACTTAGTTGAATAATTACTCAAAAAAAAGTTCTGTCCAAGGTCAAATTGGATTTCTTTGAATTTTATCATCCTGGATATTAGACATGAGAACTCAGAATATATTGAATTTCTCTCTTACTACAGTTAAAGGTCTGTGCTTATAATTTACATCTGGTGTACGCTAATAGTTGCGATTGTCTGGGATACCAACTATTCAATGGCATAGGCCTCGATTTGGTAACATTTTGGATGTTCCACCATTTACTAATGTACACGCCTAAAACCTCTAGAATTTGCTTCTGAATAAGGATTGGTCAAGTCTATTCAATTCTTTTACATTTTTGGACCTCAGATTTAAAAGAATAGAAAAATTCGTCGTTTCGCAATTCAGAATCAAACAATGAATAATTGACCAATGAAATAGAGTAATGTCTAGAAATGACAATGCATATGAAATATGAAAGCAAGGTTTCAAATGAATGAACTCTGCAATCGATTAGAAAGACGGCAATAAATTTCGATTGTAGAATCTTATATTGTCATTATTAGAACTCTTTATTGCTAAATTCATATGTTAGAATCTTATATTCAATTTTTATATTTTTTTATTTATAAAATCCCAATTCTATTCATGTTTCTTCGGACGAATACCAGTTTCTACTATTAAATGAATAATTACAATTCAATTGTATCTATGAGGGACTGTTCTTATTCCCTTCTTTTTGTTTAATCAACAATTATCCAAGTAAGCCATTCCACATTGTTGATTTTCTTGGACTAGGATGTCACGCAGCTAGCTATAATCTCCAATGTGGTAAGGTCAATTGCTGCTGTAACCACAATTGGACGGCTGACTTCTGTTGTTGATTTCATTTGTTTGTTATTTCCTTCAATGTTTCTCATTCTAACACTTCTCATCGTATTGCACAGGGACGAAAGCTTGACACACGTGTCTATGGAAACCACATTGGTATAAGGGACTGTTCTTATTCCCTTCTTTCTGTAAAATGATCAATTATCCAAGTAAGCCATTCCACATTGTTGATTTTCTTGGACTCGGATGACACGCAGGTAGCTATAATCTCCCACGTGGTAAGGTCAATTGCTGCTGTAACCACAAATGCACGACTGACTTCTGTTGTTGATTTCATTTGTTTGTTATTTCCTTCTATGTTTCTCATTCTAACACTTTTCATCGTATTGCACAGGGACGAAAGCTTGACACACGTGTCTATGGAAACCACATTGGTATAAGGGACTGTTCTTATTCCCTTCTTTCTGTAAAATGATCAATTATCCAAGTAAGCCATTCCACATTGTTGATTTTCTTGGACTCGGATGACACGCAGGTAGCTATAATCTCCCACGTGGTAAGGTCCATTGCTGCTGTAACCACGAATGCACGATTGACTTCTGTTGTTGATTTCATTTGTTTGTTATTTTCTTCAATGTTTCTCATTCTAACAATTCTCATCGTATTGCACAGGGACGAAAGCTTGACACACGTGTCTAAGGAAACAACTTTGGTATAAGGACTGTTCTTATTCCCTTCTTTTTGTTTAATGAACAATTATCCAAGTGAGCCATTCCACATTGTTGATTTTCTTGGAATCGGATGTCACGCAGGTAGCTATAATCTCCCACGTGGTAAGGTCAATTGCTGCTGTATCCACAAATGCACGACTGACCTCTGTTGTTGATTTCATTTGTTTGTTTTTTCCTTCTATGTTTCTCATTCTAACACTTTTTATCGTATTGCACAGGGACGAAAGCTTGACACACGTGTCTATGGAAACCACATTCGTATAAGGGACTGTTCTTACTTCATTCTTTCTGTATAATGATCAATTATCCAAGTAAGTCATTCCACATTGTTGATTTTCTTGGACTCGGATGTCACGCAGGTAGCTATAATCTCCCACGTGGTAAGGTCAATTGCTGCTGAAATCACAAATGCACGACTGACTTCTGTTGTTGATTTCATTTGTTTGTTATTTCCTTCAATGTTTCTCATTCTAACACTTTTCATCGTATTGCACAGGGACGAGAGCTTGACACACGTGTCTAAGAAAACCACTTTGGTATGAGGGACTGTTCTTATTCCCTTCTTTTTGTTCAATCAACAATTATCCAAGTGAGCCATTCCACATTGTTGATTTTCTTGGACTAGGATGTCACGCAGCTAGCTATAATCTCCAATGTGGTAAGGTCAATTGCTGCTGTAACCACAAATGCAAGACTGACTTCTGTTGTTGATTTCATTCGTTTGTTATTTTCTTCAATGTTTCTCATTCTAACACTTTTTATCGTATTGCACAGGGACGAAAGCTTGACTTACGTGTCTGAGGAAGCCACATTGGTATGAGGGACTGTTCTTATTCCCATTCCACATTGTTGATTTTCTTGGACTAGGATGTCACGCAGCTAGCTATAATCTCCCACGTGGTAAGGTCAATTGCTGCTGTAACCACAAATGCACGGCAGACTTCTGTTGTTGATTTCATTTGTTTGTTATTTCCTTCAATGTTTCTCATTCTAACACTTCTCATCGTATTGCACAGGGACGAAAGCTTGACACACATGTCTAAGGAAATCACATTGGTAAAAGGGACTGTTCTTATTCCCTTCTTTTTGTATAATTAACAATTATCCAAGTGAGCCATTCCACATTCTCATTTCTCATTCTAACACTTTTCATCGTATTGCACAGGGACGAAAGCTTGACACACGTGTCTAAGGAAACCACTTTGGTATAAGGGACTGTTCTTATTCCCTTCTTTTTGTTTAATGAACAATTATCCAAGTAATCCATTCCACATTGTTGATTTTCTTGGACTCGGATGACACGCAGGTAGCTATAATCTCCAACGTGGTAAGGTCAATTGCTGCTGTAACCACAAATGCACGACTGACTCCTGTTGTTGATTCCATTCGTTTGTTATTTCCTTCAATGTTTCTCATTCTAACACTTTTCATCGTATGGCACAGGGACGAAAGCTTGACACACGTGTCTAAGGAAACCACTTTGGTATAAGGGACTGTTCTTATTCCCTTCTTCTTGTTTAATGAACAATTATCCAAGTAAGCCATTCCACATTGTTGAATTTCTTAGACTCGGATGTCACGCAGGTAGCTATAATCTCCCACGTGGTAAGGTCAATTGCTGCTGTAACCACAAATGCACGACTGACTTCTGTTGTTGATTTCATTTGTTTGTTATTTCCTTCAATGTTTCTCATTCTAACACTTTTCATCGTATTGCACAGGGACGAGAGCTTGACACACGTGTCTAAGAAAACCACTTTGGTATGAGGGACTGTTCTTATTCCCTTCTTTTTGTTCAATCAACAATTATCCAAGTGAGCCATTCCACATTGTTGATTTTCTTGGACTAGGATGTCACGCAGCTAGCTATAATCTCCAATGTGGTAAGGTCAATTGCTGCTGTAACCACAAATGCACGACTGACTTCTGTTGTTGATTTCATTCGTTTGTTATTTTCTTCAATGTTTCTCATTCTAACACTTTTCATCGTAATGCACAGGGACGAAAGCTTGACACACGTGTCTATGGAAACCACATTGGTATAAGGGACTGTTCTTACTTCATTCTTTCTGTATAATGATCAATTATCCAAGTAAGTCATTCCACATTGTTGATTTTCTTGGACTCGGATGTCACGCAGGTAGCTATAATCTCCCACGTGGTAAGGTCAATTGCTGCTGAAACCACAAATGCACGACTGACTTCTGTTGTTGATTTCATTTTTTTGTTATTTCCTTCATTGTTTCTCATTCTAACACTTTTCATCGTATTGCACAGGGACGAAAGCTTGACACACGTGTCTAAGAAAACCACTTTGGTATGAGGGACTGTTCTTATTCCCTTCTTTATGTTCAATCAACAATTATCCAAGTAAGCCATTCCACATTGTTGATTTTCTTGGACTCGGATGTCACGCAGGTAGCTATAAGCTTCCACGTGGTAAGGTCAATTGCTGCTGTAACCACAAATGCACGACTGACTTCTGTTGTTGATTTCATTTGTTCGTTATTTCCTTCTATGTTTCTCATTCTAACACTTTTCATCGTATTGCACAGGGACGAAAGCTTGACACACGTGTCTAAGGAAACCACTTTGGTATAAGGGACTGTTCTTATTTTTTTTTTTTTTTTTTAATTAACAATTATCCAAGTAGGCCATTCCACATTGTTGATTTTCTTGGACTCGGATGTCACGCAGGTAGCTATAATCTCCCACGTGGTAAGGTCAATTGCTGCTGTAACCACAAATGCACGACTGACTTCTAATGTTGATTTCATTCGTTTGTTATTTTCTTCAATGTTTCTCATTCTAACACTTTTCATCGTATTCCACAGGGACGAAAGCTTGACACGCGTGTCTAAGGAAACCACTTTGGTATAAGGGATTGTTCTTATTCCCTTCTTTTTGTTTAATGAACAATTATCCAAGTAAGCCATTCCACATTGTTGATTTTCTTGGACTCGGATGTCACGAAGGTAGCTAGAATCTCCCACGTGGTAAGGTCAATTGCTGCTGTAACCACAAATGCACGACTGACTTCTGTTGTTGATTTCATTTGTTTGTTTTTTCCTTCTATATTTCTCATTCTTACACTTTTTCGTATTGCACAGGGACGAAAGCTTGACACACGTGTCTATGGAAACCACTTTGGTATGAGGGACTGTTCTTATTCCCTTCTTTTTGTTCAATCAACAATTATCCAAGTAAGCCATTCCACATTGTTGATTTTCTTGGACTCGAATGTCACGCAGGTAGCTATAATCTCCCACGTGGTAAGGTCAATTGCTGCTGTAACCACAAATGCACGACTGACTTCTGTTGTTGATTTCATTTGTTCGTTATTTCCTTCTCTGTTTCTCATTCTAACACTTTTCATCGTATTGCACAGGGATGAAAGCTTGACACACGTGTCTAAGGAAACCACTTTGGTATAAGGGACTGTTCTTATTCTCTTTTTTTTGTTTAATCAACAATTATCCAAGTAGGCCATTCCACATTGTTGATTATCTTGGACTCGGATGTCACGCAGGTAGCTATAATCTCCCACGTGGTGAGGTCAATTGCTGCTGTAATCACAAATGCACGACTGACTTCTAATGTTGATTTCATTTGTTTGTTATTTCCTTCAATGTTTCTCATTCTTACACTTCTCATCGTATTGCACAGGGACGAAAGCTTTACACACGTGTCTAAAGAAACCACTTTGGTATAAGGGACTGTTCTTATTCCCTTCTTTTTGTTCAATCAACAATTATCCAAGTAAGCCATTCCACATTGTTGATTTTCTTGGACTCGAATGTCACGGAGGTAGCTTTAATCTCCCACGTGGTAAGGTAAATTGCTGCTGTAACCACAAATGCACGACTGACTTCTGTTGTTGATTTCATTTGTTTGTTATTTCCTTCTATGTTTCTCATTCTAACACTTTTCATCGTATTGCACAGGGACGAAAGCTTGACACGCGTGTCTGAGGAAACCACTTTGGTATAAGGGACTGCTCTTAATCCCTTCGTTTTGTTTAATGAACAATTATCCAAGTAAGCCATTCCACATTGTTGATTTTCTTGGACTCGGATGTCACGCAGGTAGCTATAATCTCCCACGTGGTAAGGTCAATTGCTGCTGTAACCACAAATGCACGACTGACTTCTGTTGTTGATTTAATTTGTTTGTTATTTCCTTCTATGTTTCTCATTCTAACACTTTTCATCGTATTGCACAGGAACGAAAGCTTGACACACGTGTCTAAGGAAACCACAAGGGTTTGTTCTCATTCCCTTTTTTCTTTTTGATGAACAATTATCCAAGTAAGCCATTCCATATTGTTGATTTTCATGGACTCGGATGTCACGCAGGTAGCTATAATCTTCCACGTGGTAAGGTCAATTGCTGCTGTAACCACAAATGCTCGACTGACTTCTACTGTTGATTTCATTCGTTTGTTATTTTCTTCAATGTTTCTCATTCTAACACTTTTCATCGTATTGCACAGGAACGAATGCTTGACACACGTGTCTAAGGAAACAACTTTGGTATAAGGACTGTTCCTATTCCCTTCTTTTTGTTTAATGAACAATTATCCAAGTAAGCCATTACACATTGTTGATTTTCTTGGACTAGGATGTCACGCAGCTAGCTATAATCTCCCACGTGGTAAGGTCAATTGCTGCTGTAACCACAAATGCACGACTGACTTCTGTTGTTAATTTCATTCATTTGTTATTTTCTTCAATGTTTCTCATTCTAACACTTTTCATCGTATTGCACATGGACGAAAGCTTGACACACGTATCTAAGGAAACCACAAGGGTTTGTTCTCATTCACTTTTTTCTTTTTGATGAACAATTATCTAAGTGAGCCATTCCACATTGTTGATTTTTTTGGACTCAGATGTCACGCAAGTAGCTATAATCTCCCACGTGGTAAGGTCCATTGCTGCTGTAACCACGAATGCACGATTGACTTCTGTTGTTGATTTCATTTGTTTGTTATTTTCTTCAATGTTTCTCATTCTAACAATTCTCATCGTATTGCACAGGGACGAAAGCTTGACACACGTGTCTAAGGAAACAACTTTGGTATAAGGACTGTTCTTATTCCCTTCTTTTTGTTTAATGAACAATTATCCAAGTGAGCCATTCCACATTGTTGATTTTCTTGGAATCGGATGTCACGCAGGTAGCTATAATCTCCCACGTGGTAAGGTCAATTGCTGCTGTATCCACAAATGCACGACTGACTTCTGTTGTTGATTTCATTTGTTTGTTTTTTCCTTCTATGTTTCTCATTCTAACACTTTTTATCGTATTGCACAGGGACGAAAGCTTGACACACGTGTCTATGGAAACCACATTCGTATAAGGGACTGTTCTTACTTCATTCTTTCTGTATAATGATCAATTATCCAAGTAAGTCATTCCACATTGTTGATTTTCTTGGACTCGGATGTCACGCAGGTAGCTATAATCTCCCACGTGGTAAGGTCAATTGCTGCTGAAATCACAAATGCACGACTGACTTCTGTTGTTGATTTCATTTGTTTGTTATTTCCTTCAATGTTTCTCATTCTAACACTTTTCATCGTATTGCACAGGGACGAGAGCTTGACACACGTGTCTAAGAAAACCACTTTGGTATGAGGGACTGTTCTTATTCCCTTCTTTTTGTTCAATCAACAATTATCCAAGTGAGCCATTCCACATTGTTGATTTTCTTGGAATCGGATGTCACGCAGGTAGCTATAATCTCCCACGTGGTAAGGTCAATTGCTGCTGTATCCACAAATGCAGGACTGACTTCTGTTGTTGATTTCATTTGTTTGTTTTTTCCTTCTACGTTTCTCATTCTAACACTTTTTATCGTATTGCACAGGGACGAAAGCTTGACACACGTGTCTATGGAAACCACATTCGTATAAGGGACTGTTCTTACTTCATTCTTTCTGTATAATGATCAATTATCCAAGTAAGTCATTCCACATTGTTGATTTTCTTGGACTCGGATGTCACGCAGGTAGCTATAAGCTCCCACGTGGTAAGGTCAATTGCTGCTGTAACCACAAATGCACGACTGACTTCTGTTGTTGATTTCATTTGTTTGTTATTTCCTTCTATGTTTCTCATTCTAACACTTTTCATCGTATTGCACAGGGACGAAAGCTTGACACACGTGTCTAAGGAAACCACTTTGGTATAAGGGACTGTTCTTATTTTTTTTTTGTTTAATCAACAATTATCCAAGTAGGCCATTCCACATTGTTGATTTTCTTGGACTCGGATGGCACGCAGGTAGCTATAATCTCCCACGTGGTAAGATCAATTGCTGCTGTAACCACAAATGCACGACTGACTTCTAATGTTGATTTCATTTGTTTGTTATTTCCTTCAATGTTTCTCATTCTAACACTTCTCATCGTATTGCACAGGGACGAAAGCTTGACACACGTGTCTAAGGAAACCACTTTGGTATGAGGGACTGTTCTTATTCCCTTCTTTTTGTTCAATCAACAATTATCCAAGTAAGCCATTCCACATTGTTGATTTTCTTGGACTCGAATGTCACGCAGGTAGCTATAATCTCCCACGTGGTAAGGTCAATTGCTGCTGTAACCACAAATGCACGACTGACTTCTGTTGTTGATTTCATTTGTTCGTTATTTCCTTCTCTGTTTCTCATTCTAACACTTTTCATCGTATTGCACAGGGACGAAAGCTTGACACACGTGTCTAAGGAAACCACTTTGGTATAAGGGACTGTTCTCATTCTCTTTTTTTTGTTTAATCAACAATTATCCAAGTAGGCCATTCCACATTGTTGATTATCTTGGGCTCGGATGTCACGCAGGTAGCTATAATCTCCCACGTGGTAAGGTCAATTGCTGCTGTAACCACAAATGCACGACTGACTTCTAATGTTGACTTCATTTGTTTGTTATTTCCTTCAATGTTTCTCATTCTAACACTTCTCATCGTATTGCACAGGGACGAAAGCTTTACACACGTGTCTAAGGAAACCACTTTGGTATAAGGGACTGTTCTTATTCCCTTCTTTTTGTTCAATCAACAATTATCCAAGTAAGCCATTCCACATTGTTGATTTTCTTGGACTCGAATGACACGCAGGTAGCTATAATCTCCCACGTGGTAAGGTCAATTGCTGCTGTAACCACAAATGCACGACTGACTTCTGTTGTTGATTTCATTTGTTTGTTATTTCCTTCTATGTTTCTCATTCTAACACTTTTCATCGTATTGCACAGGGACGAAAGCTTGACACGCGTGTCTAAGGAAACCACTTTGGTATAAGGGACTGTTCTTAATCCCTTCATTTTGTTTAATGAACAATTATCCAAGTAAGCCATTCCACATTGTTGATTTTCTTGGACTCGGATGTCACGCAGGTAGCTATAATCTCCCACGTGGTAAGGTCAATTGCTGCTGTAACCACAAATGCACGACTGACTTCTGTTGTTGATTTCATTTGTTTGTTATTTCCTTCTATGTTTCTCATTCTAACACTTTTTATCGTATTGCACAGGAACGAAAGCTTGACACACGTGTCTAAGGAAACCACAAGGGTTTGTTCTCATTCCCTTTTTTCTTTTTGATGAACAATTATCCAAGTAAGCCATTCCACATTGTTGATTTTCATGGACTCGGATGTCACGCAGGTAGCTATAATCTTCCACGTGGTAAGGTCAATTGCTGCTGTAACCACAAATGCTCGACTGACTTCTACTGTTGATTTCATTCGTTTGTTATTTTCTTCAATGTTTCTCATTCTAACACTTTTCATCGTATTGCACAGGAACGAATGCTTGACACACGTGTCTAAGGAAACAACTTTGGTATAAGGACTGGTCCTATTCCCTTCTTTTTGTTTAATGAACAATTATCCAAGTAAGCCATTCCACATTGTTGATTTTCTTGGACTAGGATGTCACGCAGCTAGCTATAATCTCCCACGTGGTAAGGTCAATTGCTGCTGTAACCACAAATGCACGACTGACTTCTGTTGTTAATTTCATTCGTTTGTTATTTTCTTCAATGTTTCTCATTCTAACACTTTTCATCGTATTGCACAGGGACGAAAGCTTGACACACGTGTCTAAGGAAACCACAAGGGTTTGTTCTCATTCCCTTTTTTCTTTTTGATGAACAATTATCTAAGTGAGCCATTCCACATTGTTGATTTTTTTGGACTCGGATGTCACGCAAGTAGCTATGATCTGCCACGTGGTAAGGTCCATTGCTGCTGTAACCACGAATGCACGATGGACTTATGTTGTTGATTTCATTTGTTTGTTATTTTCTTCAATGTTTCTCATTCTAACAATTCTCATCGTATTGCACAGGGACGAAAGCTTGACACACGTGTCTAAGGAAACAACTTTGGTATAAGGACTGTTCTTATTCCCTTCTTTTTGTTTAATGAACAATTATCCAAGTGAGCCATTCCACATTGTTGATTTTCTTGGAATCGGATGTCACGCAGGTAGCTATAATCTCCCACGTGGAAAGGTCAATTGCTGCTGTATCCACAAAAGCACGACTGACTTCTGTTGTTGATTTCATTTGTTTGTTTTTTCCTTCTATGTTTCTCATTCTAACACTTTTTATCGTATTGCACAAGGACGAAAGCTTGACTTACGTGTCTAAGGAAGCCACATTGGTATGAGGGACTGTTCTTATTCCCATTCCACATTGTTGATTTTCTTGGACTAGGATGTCACGCAGCTAGCTATAATCTACCACTTGGTAAGGTCAATTGCTGCTGTAACCACAAATGCATGACTGACTTCTGTTGTTGATTTCATTTGTTTGTTTTTTCCTTCTATGTTTCTCATTCTAACACTTTTCATCGTATTGCACAGGGACGAAAGCTTGACACACGTGTCTAAGGAAACCACAAGGGTTTGTTCTCATTCCTTTTTTTCTTTTTGATGAACAATTATCCAAGTAAGCCATTCCACATTGTTGATTTTTTTGGACTCGGATGTCACGCAGGTAGCTATAATCTCCCACGTGGTAAGGTCCATTGCTGCTGTAACCACGAATGCACGATTGACTTCTGTTGTTGATTTCATTTGTTTGTTATTTCCTTCTATGTTTCTCATTCTAACAATTTTCATCGTATTGCACAGGGACGAAAGCTTGACACACGTGTCTAAGGAAACCACTTTGGTATGAGGGACTGTTCTTATTCCCTTCTTTTTGTTTAATGAACAATTATCCAAGTAAGCTATTCCACATTGTTGATTTTCTTGGACTCGGATGTCACGCAGGTAGCTATAATCTCCCACGTGGTAAGGTCAATTGCTGCTGTAACCACAAATGCACGACTGACTTCTAATGTTGATTTCATTCGTTTGTTATTTTCTTCAATGTTTCTCATTCTAACACTTTTCATCGTATTGCACAGGGACGAAAGCTTGACACGCGTGTCTAAGGAAACCACTTTGGTATAAGGACTGTTCTTATTCCCTTCTTTTTGTTTAATGAACAATTATCCAAGTGAGCCATTCCACATTGTTGATTTTCTTGGAATCGGATGTCACGCAGGTAGCTATAATCTCCCACGTGGAAAGGTCAATTGCTGCTGTATCCACAAAAGCACGACTGACTTCTGTTGTTGATTTCATTTGTTTGTTTTTTCCTTCTATGTTTCTCATTCTAACACTTTTCATCGTATTGCACAGGGACGAAAGCTTGACACGCGTGTCTAAGGAAACCACTTTGGTATGAGGGACTGTTCTTATTCCCTTCTTTTTGTTTAATGAACAATTATCCAAGTAAGCTATTCCACATTGTTGATTTTCTTGGACTCGGATGTCACGCAGGTAGCTATAATCTTCCACGTGGTAAGGTCAATTGCTGCTGTAACCACAAATGCACGACTGACTTCTGTTGTTGATTTCATTCGTTTGTTATTTTCTTCAATGTTTCTCATTCTAACACTTTTCATCGTATTGCACAGGGACGAAAGCTTGACACGCGTGTCTAAGGAAACCACTTTGGTATAAGGACTGTTCTTATTCCCTTCTTTTTGTTTAATGAACAATTATCCAAGTGAGCCATTCCACATTGTTGATTTTCTTGGAATCGGATGTCACGCAGGTAGCTATAATCTCCCACGTGGAAAGGTCAATTGCTGCTGTATCCACAAAAGCACGACTGACTTCTGTTGTTGATTTCATTTGTTTGTTTTTTCCTTCTATGTTTCTCATTCTAACACTTTTTATCGTATTGCACAAGGACGAAAGCTTGACTTACGTGTCTAAGGAAGCCACATTGGTATGAGGGACTGTTCTTATTCCCATTCCACATTGTTGATTTTCTTGGACTAGGATGTCACGCAGCTAGCTATAATCTACCACTTGGTAAGGTCAATTGCTGCTGTAACCACAAATGCATGACTGACTTCTGTTGTTGATTTCATTTGTTTGTTTTTTCCTTCTATGTTTCTCATTCTAACACTTTTCATCGTATTGCACAGGGACGAAAGCTTGACACACGTGTCTAAGGAAACCACAAGGGTTTGTTCTCATTCCTTTTTTTTTTTTTTGATGAACAATTATCCAAGTAAGCCATTCCACATTGTTGATTTTTTTGGACTTGGATGTCACGCAGGTAGCTATAATCTCCCACGTGGTAAGGTCCATTGCTGCTGTAACCACGAATGCACGATTGACTTCTGTTGTTGATTTCATTTGTTTGTTATTTCCTTCTATGTTTCTCATTCTAACAATTTTCATCGTATTGCACAGGGACGAAAGCTTGACACACGTGTCTAAGGAAACCACTTTGGTATGAGGGACTGTTCTTATTCCCTTCTTTTTGTTTAATGAACAATTATCCAAGTAAGCTATTCCACATTGTTGATTTTCTTGGACTCGGATGTCACGCAGGTAGCTATAATCTCCCACGTGGTAAGGTCAATTGCTGCTGTAACCACAAATGCACGACTGACTTCTAATGTTGATTTCATTCGTTTGTTATTTTCTTCAATGTTTCTCATTCTAACACTTTTCATCGTATTGCACAGGGACGAAAGCTTGACACGCGTGTCTAAGGAAACCACTTTGGTATAAGGGACTGTTCTAATTCCCTTTTTTTTGTTTGATCAACAATTATCCAAGTGGGCCATTCCACATTGTTGATTTTCTTGGACTCGGATGTCACGCAGGTAGCTATAATCTTCCACGTGGTAAGGTCAATTGCTGCTGTAACCACAAATGCACGACTGACTTCTGTTGTTGATTTCATTCGTTTGTTATTTTCTTCAATGTTTCTCATTCTAACACTTTTCATCTTATTGCACAGGGACGAAAGCTTGACACGCGTGTCTAAGGAAACCACTTTGGTATAAGGGACTGTTCTTATTCCCTTCTTTTTGTTTAATGAACAATTATCCAAGTAAGCCATTCCACATTGTTGATTTTCTTGGACTCGGATGTCACGCAGGTAGCTAGAATCTCCCACGTGGTAAGGTCAATTGCTGCTGTAACCACAAATGCACGACTGACTTCTGTTGTTGATTTCATTTGTTTGTTTTTTCCTTCTATGTTTCTCATTTTTACACTTTTCATCGTATTGCACAGGGACGAAAGCTTGACACACGTGTCTATGGAAACCACATTCGTATAAGGGACTGTTCTTACTTCATTCTTTCTGTATAATGATCAATTATCCAAGTAAGTCATTCCACATTGTTGATTTTCTTGGACTCGGATGTCACGCAGGTAGCTATAATCTCATACGTGGTAAGGTCAATTGCTGCTGAAATCACAAATGCACGACTGACTTCTGTTGTTGATTTCATTTGTTTGTTATTTCCTTCAATGTTTCTCATTCTAACACTTTTCATCGTATTGCACAGGGACGAAAGCTTGACACACGTGTCTAAGAAAACCACTTTTGTATGAGGGACTGTTCTTATTCCCTTCTTTTTGTTCAATCAACAATTATCCAAGTAAGCCATTCCACATTGTTGATTATCTTGGACTCGGATGTCACGCAGGTAGCTATAATCTCCCACGTGGTAAGGTCAATTGCTGCTGTAACCACAAATGCACGATTGACTTCTGTTGTTGATTTCATTTGTTTGTTATTTCCTTCTATGTTTCTCATTCTAACACTTTTCATCGTATTGCACAGGGACGAAAGCTTGACACACGTGTCTAAGGAAACCACTTTGGTATAAGGGACTGTTCTTATTTTTTTTTTGTTTAATCAACAATTATCCAAGTAGGCCATTCCACATTGTTGATTTTCTTGGACTCGGATGTCACGCAGGTAGCTATAATCTCCCACGTGGTAAGGTCAATTGCTGCTGTAACCACAAATGCACGACTGACTTCTAATGTTGATTTCATTTGTTTGTTATTTCCTTCAATGTTTCTCATTCTAACACTTCTCATAGTATTGCACAAAGACGAAAGCTTGACACACGTGTCTAAGGAAACCACTTTGGTATGAGGGACTGTTCTTATTCCCTTCTTTTTGTTCAATCAACAATTATCTTAGTAAGCCATTCCACATTGTTGATTTTCTTGGACTCGAATGTCACGCAGGTAGCTATAATCTCCCACGTGGTAAGGTCAATTGCTGCTGTAACCACAAATGCACGACTGACTTCTGTTGTTGATTTCATTTCTTTGTTATTTCCTTCTCTGTTTCTCATTCTAACACTTTTCATCGTATTGCACAGGGACGAAAGCTTGACACACGTGTCTAAGGAAACCACTTTGGTATAAGGGACTGCTCTTATTCTCTTTTTTTTTGTTAAATCAACAATTATCCAAGTAGGCCATTCCACATTGTTGATTATCTTGGACTCGGATGTCACGCAGGTAGCTATAATCTCCCACGTGGTAAGGTCAATTGCTGCTGTAACCACAAATGCACGACTGACTTCTAATGTTGATTTCATTTGTTTGTTATTTTCTTCAATGTTTCTCATTCTAACACTTCTCATCGTATTGCACAGGGACGAAAGCTTGACACGCGTGTCTAAGGAAACCACTTTGGTATAAGGGACTGTTCTTAATCCCTTCGTTTTGTTTAATGAACAATTATCCAAGTAAGCCATTCCACATTGTTGATTTTCTTGGACTCGGATGCCACGCAGGTAGCTATAATCTCCCACGTGGTAAGGTCAATTGCTGCTGTAACCACAAATGCACGACTGACTTCTGTTGTTGATTTCATTTGTTTGTTATTTCCTTCTATGTTTCTCATTCTAACACTTTTTATCGTATTGCACAGGAACGAAAGCTTGACACACGTGTCTAAGGAAACCACAAGGGTTTGTTCTCATTCCCTTTTTGATGAACAATTATCCAAGTAAGCCATTCCACATTGTTGATTTTCATGGACTCGGATGTCACGCAGGTAGCTATAATCTTCCACGTGGTAAGGTCAATTGCTGCTGTAACCACAAATGCTCGACTGACTTCTACTGTTGATTTCATTCGTTTGTTATTTTCTTCAATGTTTCTCATTCTAACACTTTTCATCGTATTGCACAGGAACGAATGCTTGACACACGTGTCTAAGGAAACAACTTTGGTATAAGGACTGTTCTCATTCCCTTCTTTTTGTTTAATGAACAATTATCCAAGTAAGCCATTCCACATTGTTGATTTTCTTGGACTAGGATGTCACGCAGCTAGCTATAATCTCCCACGTGGTAAGGTCAATTGCTGCTGTAACCACAAATGCACGACTGACTTCTGTTGTTAATTTAATTCGTTTGTTATTTTCTTCAATGTTTCTCATTCTAACACTTTTCATCGTATTGCACAGGGACGAAAGCTTGACACACGTGTCTAAGGAAACCACAAGGGTTTGTTCTCATTCCCTTTTTTCTTTTTGATGAACAATTATCTAAGTGAGCCATTCCACATTGTTGATTTTTTTGGACTCGGATGTCACGCAAGTAGCTATAATCTCCCACGTGGTAAGGTCCATTGCTGCTGTAACCACGAATGCACGATTGACTCCTGTTGTTGATTTCATTTGTTTGTTATTTTCTTCAATGTTTCTCATTTTAACACTTCTCATCGTATTGCACAGGGACGAAAGCTTGACACACGTGTCTAAGGAAACAACTTTGGTATAAGGACTGTTCTTATTCCCTTCTTTTTGTTTAATGAACAATTATCCAAGTAAGCCATTCCACATTGTTGATTTTCTTGGACTCGGATGTCACGCAGGCAGCTATAATCTCCCACGTGGTAAGGTCAATTACTGCTGTATCCACAAATGCACGACTGACTTCTGTTGTTGATTTCATTTGTTTGTTTTTTCCTTCTATGTTTCTCATTCTAACACTTTTTATCGTATTGCACAGGGACGAAAGCTTGACTTACGTGTCTAAGGAAGCCACATTGGTATGAGGGACTGTTCTTATTCCGATTCCACATTGTTGATTTTCTTGGACTAGGATGTCACGCAGCTAGCTATAATCTCCCACGTGGTAAGGTCAATTGCTGCTGTAACCACAAATGCATGACTGACTTCTGTTGTTGATTTCATCTGTTTGTTTTTTCCTTCTATGTTTCTCATTCTAACACTTTTCATCGTATTGCACAGGGACCAAAGCTTGACACACGTGTCTAAGGAAACCACAAGGGTTTGTTCTCATTCCTTTTTTTTCTTTTTGATGAACAATAATCCAAGTAAGCCATTCCACATTGTTGATTTTTTTGGACTCGGATGTCACGCAGGTAGCTATAATCTCCCACGTGGTAAGGTCCATTGCTGCTGTAACCACGAATGCACGATTGACTTCTGTTGTTGATTTCATTTGTTTGTTATTTCCTTCTATGTTTCTCATTCTAACAATTTTCATCGTATTGCACAGGGACGAAAGCTTGACACACGTGTCTAAGGAAACCACTTTGGTATGAGGGACTGTTCTTATTCCCTTCTTTTTGTTTGATGAACAATTATATAAGTAAGCCATTCCACATTGTTAATTTTCTTGGACTCGGATGTCACGCAGGGAGCTATAATCTCCCACGTGGTAAGGTCAATTGCTGCTGTTACCACAAATGCACGATTGACTTATGTTGTTGATTTCATTCGTTTTTTATTTTCTTGAATGTTTCACATTCTAACACTTTTTATCGTATTGCACAGGGACGAAAGCTTGACACACGTGTCTAAGGAAACCACTTTGGTATAAGGGACTGTTCTTATTCCCTTCTTTTTGTTTAATGAACAATTATCCAAGTAAGCCATTCCACATTGTTGATTTTCTTGGACTCGGATGTCACGCAGGTAGCTATAATCTCCCACGTGGTAAGGTCCATTGCTGCTGTAACCACGAATGCACGATTGACTTCAGTTGTTGATTTCATTTGTTTGTTATTTCCTTCTATGTTTCTCATTCTAACAATTTTCATCGTATTGCACAGGGACGAAAGCTTGACACACGTGTCTAAGGCAACCACTTTGGTATGAGGGACTGTTCTTATTCCCTTCTTTTTGTTTAATGAACAATTATCCAAGTAAGCCATTCCACATTGTTGATTTTCTTGGTCTCGGATGTAACGCAGGTAGCTATAATCTCCCACGTGGTAAGGTCAATTGCTGCTGTAACCACAAATGCACGACTGACTTCTGTTGTTGATTTCATTCGTTTGTTATTTTCTTCAATGTTTCTCATTCTAACACTTTTCATCGTATTGCACAGGGACGAAAGCTTGACACACGTATCTAAGGAAACAACTTTGGTATAAGGACTGTTCTCATTCCCTTCTTTTTGTTCAATGAACAATTATCCAAGTAAGCCATTCCACATTGTTGATTTTCTTGGACTCGGATGTAACGCAGGTAGCTATAATCTCCCACGTGGTAAGGTCAATTGCTGCTGTAACCACAAATGCACGTCTGACTTCTGTTGTTGATTTCATTTTCTTGTTTTTTCCTTCTATGTTTCTCATTCTAACACTTTTTATCGTATTGCACAGGGACGAAAGCTTGACACGTGTCTAAGGAAACCACATTGGTATAAGGGACTGTTCTTATTCCCTTTTTTCTTTTTGATGAACAATAATCCAAATAAGCCATTCCACATTGTTGATTTTCTTGGACTCGGATGTTACGCAGGTAGCTATAATCTCCCACGTGGTGAGGTCAATTGCTGCTGTAACCACGAATGCACGACTGACTTCTGTTGTTGATTTCATTCGTTTGTTATTTTCTTCAATGTTTCTCATTCTAACACTTTTCATCGTATTGCACAGGGACGAAAGCTTGACACACGTGTCTAAGGAAACCACTTTGGTATAAGGGACTGTTCTTATTCCCTTCTTTCTGTTTAATGAACAATTATACAAGTGAGCCATTCCACATTGTTGATTTTCTTGGTCTCGGATGTCACGCAGGTAGCTATAATCTCCCACGTGGTAAGGTCAATTGCTGCTGTAACCACAAATGCACGACTGACTTCTGTTGTTAATTTCATTCGTTTATTATTTTCTTCAATGTTTCTCATTCTAACACTTTTCATCGTATTGCACAGGGACGAAAGCTCGACACACGTGTCTAAGGAAACCACAAGGGTTTGTTCTCATTCCATTTTTTCTTTTCGATGAACAATTATCTAAGTGAGCCATTCCACATTGTTGATTTTTTTGGACTCGGATGTCACGCAAGTAGCTATAATCTCCCACGTGGTAAGGTCCATTGCTGCTGTAACCACGAATGCACGATTGACTTCTGTTGTTGATTTCATTTGTTTGTTATTTTCTTCAATGTTTCTCATTCTAACACTTCTCATCGTATTGCACAGGGACGAAAGCTTGACACACGTGTCTAAGGAAACAACTTTGGTATAAGGACTGTTCTTATTCCCTTCTTTTTGTTTAATGAACAATTATCCAAGTAAGCCATTCCACATTGTTGATTTTCTTGGAATCGGATGTCACGCAGGTAGCTATAATCTCCCACGTGGTAAGGTCAATTGCTGCTGTATCCACAAATGCACGACTGACTTCTGTTGTTGATTTCATTTGTTTGTTTTTTCCTTCTATGTTTCTCATTCTAACACTTTTTATCGTATTGCACAGGGACGAAAGCTTGACTTACGTGTCTAAGAAAGCCACATTGGTATTGGTATGAGGGACTGTTCTTATTCCGATTCCACATTGTTGATTTTCTTGGACTAGGATGTCACGCAGCTAGCTATAATCTCCCACGTGGTAAGGTCAATTGCTGCTGTAACCACAAATGCATGACTGACTTCTGTTGTTGATTTCATTTGTTTGTTTTTTCCTTCTATGTTTCTCATTCTAACACTTTTCATCGTATTGCACAGGGACGAAAGCTTGACACACGTGTCTAAGGAAACCACAAGGGTTTGTTCTCATTCCTTTTTTCTTCTTTTTGATGAACAATAATCCAAGTAAGCCATTCCACATTGTTGATTTTTTTGGACTCGGATGTCACGCAGGTAGCTATAATCTCCCACGTGGTAAGGTCCATTGCTGCTGTAACCACGAATGCACGATTGACTTCTGTTGTTGATTTCATTTGTTTATTATTTTCTTCTATGTTTCTCATTCTAACAATTTTCATCGTATTGCACAGGGACGAAAGCTTGACACACGTGTCTAAGGAAACCACTTTGGTATGAGGGACTGTTCTTATTCCCTTCTTTTTGTTTAATGAACAATTATCCAAGTAAGCCATTCCACATTGTTAATTTTCTTGGACTCGGATGTCACGCAGGGAGCTATAATCTCCCACGTGGTAAGGTCAATTGCTGCTGTTACCACAAATGCACGACTGACTTATGTTGTTGATTTCATTCGTTTTTTATTTTCTTGAATGTTTCACATTCTAACACTTTTTATCGTATTGCACAGGGACGAAAGCTTGACACACGTGTCTAAGGAAACCACTTTGGTATAAGGGACTGTTCTTATTCCCTTCTTTTTGTTTAATGAACAATTATCCAAGTAAGCCATTCCACATTGTTGATTTTCTTGGACTCGGATGTCACGCAGGTAGCTATAATCTCCCACGTGGTAAGGTCCATTGCTGCTGTAACCACGAATGCACGATTGACTTCAGTTGTTGATTTCATTTGTTTGTTATTTCCTTCTATGTTTCTCATTCTAACAATTTTCATCGTATTGCACAGGGACGAAAGCTTGACACACGTGTCTAAGGCAACCACTTTGGTATGAGGGACTGTTCTTATTCCCTTCTTTTTGTTTAATGAACAATTATCCAAGTAAGCCATTCCACATTGTTGATTTTCTTGGACTCGGATGTAACGCAGGTAGCTATAATCTCCCACGTGGTAAGGTCAATTGCTGCTGTAACCACAAATGCACGACTGACTTCTGTTGTTGATTACATTCGTTTGTTATTTTCTTCAATGTTTCTCATTCTAACACTTTTCATCGTATTGCACAGGGACGAAAGCTTGACACACGTGTCTAAGGAAACAACTTTGGTATAAGGACTGTTCTCATTCCCTTCTTTTTGTTCAATGAACAATTATCCAAGTAAGCCATTCCACATTGTTGATTTTCTTGGACTCGGATGTAACGCAGGTAGCTATAATCTCCCACGTGGTAAGGTCAATTGCTGCTGTAACCACAAATGCACGTCTGACTTCTGTTGTTGATTTCATTTGTTTGTTTTTTCCTTCTATGTTTCTCATTCTAACACTTTTTATCGTATTGCACAGGGACGAAAGCTTGACACGTGTCTAAGGAAACCACATTGGTATAAGGGACTGTTCTTATTCCCTTTTTTCTTTTTGATGAACAATAATCCAAATAAGCCATTCCACATTGTTGATTTTCTTGGACTCGGATGTCACGCAGGTAGCTATAATCTCCCACGTGGTGAGGTCAATTGCTGCTGTAACCACGAATGCACGACTGACTTCTGTTGTTGATTTCATTTGTAAGTTTTTTCTTTCTATGTTTCTCATTCTAACTCTTTTCATCGTATTACACAGGGACGAAAGCTTGATTTACGTGTCTAAGGAAGCCACATTGGTATGAGGGACTGTTCTTATTCCCTTTTTTCTTTTTGATGAACAATTATCCAAGTAAGCCATTCCACATTGTTGATTTTCTTGGACTCGGATGTCACGCAGGTAGCTATAATCTCCCACGTGGTGAGGTCAATTGCTGCTGTAACCACAAATGCACAACTGACTTCTGTTGTTGATTTCATTTGTTTGTTATTCCCTTCAATGTTTCTCATTCTAACTCTTTTCATCGTATAACACAGGGACGAAAGCTTGACTTTCGTGTCTAAGGAAGCCACATTGGTATGAGGGACTGTTCTTATTCCCTTTTTTCTTTTTGATGAACAATTATCCAAGTAAGCCATTCCACATTGTTGATTTTCTTGGACTCGGATGTCACGCAGGTAGCTATAATCTCCCACGTGGTGAGGTCAATTGCTGCTGTAACCACAAATGCACGACTGACTTCTGTTGTTGATTTCATTCGTTTATTATTTTCTTCAATGTTTCTCATTCTAATACTTTTCATCGTATTGCACAGGGACGAAAGCTTGACACACGTGTCTATGGAAACCACATCGGTATAAGGGACTGTTCTTATTCCATTCTTTCTGTATAATGATCAATTATCCAAGTAAGCCATTCCACATTGTTGATTTTCTTGGACTCGGATGTCACGCAGGTAGCTATAATCTCCCACGTGGTGAGGTCAATTGCTGCTGTAACCACGAATGCACGACTGACTTCTGTTGTTGATTTCATTTGTAAGTTTTTTCTTTCTATGTTTCTCATTCTAACTCTTTTCATCGTATTGCACAGGGACGAAAGCTTGACACGTGTCTAAGGAAACCACATTGGTATAAGGGACTGTTCTTATTCCCTTTTTTCTTTTTGATGAACAATAATCCAAATAAGCCATTCCACATTGTTGATTTTCTTGGACTCGGATGTCACGCAGGTAGCTATAATCTCCCACGTGGTGAGGTCAATTGCTGCTGTAACCACAAATGCACGACTGACTTCTGTTGTTGATTTCATTCGTTTATTATTTTCTTCAATGTTTCTCATTCTAATACTTTTCATCGTATTGCACAGGGACGAAAGCTTGACACACGTGTCTATGGAAACCACATCGGTATAAGGGACTGTTCTTATTCCATTCTTTCTGTATAATGATCAATTATCCAAGTAAGCCATTCCACATTGTTGATTTTCTTGGACTCGGATGTCACGCAGGTAGCTATAATCTCCCACGTGGTGAGGTCAATTGCTGCTGTAACCACAAATGCACAACTGACTTCTGTTGTTGATTTCATTTGTTTGTTATTCCCTTCAATGTTTCTCATTCTAACTCTTTTCATCGTATAACACAGGGACGAAAGCTTGACTTTCGTGTCTAAGGAAGCCACATTGGTATGAGGGACTGTTCTTATTCCCTTTTTTCTTTTTGATGAACAATTATCCAAGTAAGCCATTCCACATTGTTGATTTTCTTGGACTAGGATGTCACGCAGCTAGCTATAATCTCCCACGTGGAAGAGTTACTTTATAAACAGTTGTTGAAGTGGTATTTCTAGTGGAAAGTTTCATGTTTAGATAGTTAATTGTTTGAATATGGAGGTAATTTTTTTAATACTAGCTCAGGGTTATTTTCATTTATTCGAATATTTTCAAATATCAGTTATATTTTATGTAGTTAGTTTTTTTTTATTGGTTTATGAATTTTCAACTTTCTTAACGAAAAATTTATTACAATTCAAGAAATTTCGACTTTTTAGTTTCTTTTCATGTTTTCTGGAAGTCATAGACTACTCCATTCAATGAGAAGTTGCAGTTTTCCTTAGTTGAAGTTTTTCCTCGAAAACTCTTCAAGTATAGAGTTTGCTTGAGACCCCTCTCTTTTTATATCTACGTAAAATTGACTGAATGAATAAAAAAATATAGATTTTTCTAAAAAACTTCACATTAGATATCTATAGGAATCTCTTCAACTTATGAACCGTTCAGCTTATACTCAAGTATTGCCATATTGCTGAAATTATCATCAACCAAGCTATCTGATAATGCAATAATATACTGGGTGTGCCGTTTGAAATAAGTAGGTAGAAATCTGAAATTGTTCAAATTTTCAGCACAAAATTATTATTAGTTTTCCATAAACAATAAGCCATCGCGGTGAATCACCCTGTTCATCATTATCATTCAGCCTTCTGCTTCCACTGAGGGATATAAATTTCGCCTTACTGGTTTATGACTGTTTTGCAATTATCTCTGGCCAAGCGTTTTTATAGACTATTTCAAGGGACTTTGGATATACTATATACAGAAATATTATAATTTCCAAAATGATTTCCACTATTATATTGTTATTTTTTTTTTTCAGAATCTACATTTCTTGGAGTTAACTCAGTTAGAAGAAGAAGAGGTATTATTAATAATATATTATTTACCAATTCTAGTGAATACAAATTACCCTGTAGTGTTAAACAAAAATTTTCTGCAAGTAAGTATAGAGATCTTAAAAGAATTATTCATGGTCAATATGAATATGTAATATAATAATGAATCAACTAATATCAACTTTTTCAGAAAATGAGTGTAGAAAATCTGTAATCAATTACAATGGATTATCAATTACAAAACCTTTTATCCAGAATGAGATGACAGGAAAACATTCGAAACCTTTAACTCCCCTAGTTCAGCTGTAAAAACAGTTGGAATTAATGCAAGAGATAATACAGAGATAATCAAAAATGATACAATTTCCAATAGGACAATTGAAAAAATTGAAAGTAGCATCTCGAATAAAAATGAATCTGAAATTGAGGAGCCCACAGTAAATGTATGGAAAAAATCATTTGCTAGTCTATTTGATAAAGATGTTAAAACAATATCGAATGAGAAAATAGACAATAAAATTAATGATTCACATGTAACATCTTTAAAACATACAAAAGTAGTCAAAAAAATAGATTCAGCCACTCATATGTTAGGAGGTGAGTTCAAAACCATATCTTTTTTTATATATTTATCTTACTTTCAACTAACAATTTGCTTACATCTACTGTAGATAATTATTTTACTTAGTTGAACCCATTTTACTCGATGAAAAGTGGAATGCTTTGGTTTTCACCTACAGATATCAGTGAAAATTCAAGTTTCTATCATGGTAAGTAACATTTTTAAATTTTCAGAATTTCTCAAGAACTATTAAATTGCTGGGACGCAAACCAGTTTTAAACCCAGGCGTTTACGAAACAAAAGTAATTTTTGTTATATAAACTCAATATTACAAGCCTTACTTGCTTGCCCACCACTTTGTAATCTCCTCAAACGGCTATCAGAGAACTTCACTCACAATAATGCACTGAAATCGATATCAATGAGTGAAAATATGTAAGTATAAATTAATATAATTTGCAACTTTGATTGAATAACAATTTTATATATGTTTTTTCATTATTCAACTAATCCAGGTGTAAATTTATGAATAACTTCGATAATCTGCCCAATGTAAGACGCAAGTCACGTTCAAAAAAGAAGAACAAGAAGCAAACTTTCGTCAATATAGACAATGGCAATTCGTTTGAGGCCTCATCGTTTTATACGATGCTAAACGGAACACGTAGCGATTCTTTCCTTGTTGAAGGCCGACAAGAAGACGCCGAAGAATTCTTGGGCCTTCTGTTGAATGGACTCAATGATGAAATGATGGGTATAATGAAATTGATTAGCCATGACGAAAATATTCAAGCAGCTAAAAAAGAAGTGAAAATAGATGTGGATGATTGGAATGTTATTGGTCCTAGGAACGAAGGGAATGTAACAAGAGAAATACAAATGGACAAGACACCGATTAGTGATATATTCGGAGGACTTCTCTGTTCAAGAATCCATAAAACCGAAGACGAAACTTCAGAAAATATTGAACCATTCCTAACATTGCCATTAAATATTAAGAAAGCAAATAACATAGCTGAAGCATTAGAAGGCCTTACAACTAAGAACAAACTAGAGGGTCTGACATCATCGAAAACGAAAGAAACGGTTGAAGCATGGCAGCAAGTGATGATAGAGAAGTTGCCTGTAGTTTTAATATTACATTTGAAATGCTTCGAATACAGAATGAATGGCTGCACTAAAATAATGAAGACTATAGAATTTCCCATCAATCTGCAGATTGATTCTAAAATATTATCTGGAAGGACGAATACTTTAGCGGAGAGACAATATAAATTAATATGTGTAGTATACCATGTAGGAAAGGAGGCCAGCTATGGGCATTATATAGCAGATACTTTCCATTCGGGGTATAATACATAGTTGAGGTTTGATGACTCCAAAATAAACAGAGTTACGGAAGAAGATGTTTTTAAACGTCAAGGAGATAGAGTTCCTTATTTATTATTTTATCGAAGAAGTGATACGGTGTGAAGTGTAAAGATTCATTGATAAAGTTGTTAATTTGTACAGATTAGATTTAAGGATGCTGAACATTGTAATATTTTTCTGTAGTTTCATGAGTAATGCCATGAATTGTATTTCGGGAGAATATGATAAATTGACTATACAATGTTATATATATATATATATATATATATATATATATATATATATATATATATATATATATATATATATATATATATATATATATATATATATATATATATATATATATATATATATATATATATATATATATATATATATATATATATGTATATAAAAAATGAATATTATATTTTAATAAACGAACTTTGTATAAATGTAAAATTTTGTTTGTTTTTTTTAAAGAAATTTCTTTTCCTAAAACTTGAATTAAATTTTTGCAAGACCTACGATCTCAGAAAGGAAAAGAAGGTCGTCTCCATAAAAATTCCAATAAACCATTAACAGTATTAGCTATTTCAGGATTTTGGACTCTTTATTCCTTTTTCTTTGCTCTTGAAATCAGGTGAATTTCGCTCAATGTAATAAGAAAAAACTTGACCAAACTTTATAACTTTCCCCTGTGTTCGGCGGCGCTACGTTCTCCTACTTCTGTAACCTAGATAAATGAGGATATTTTGGAAGATCGTACCTCATGCACTCGAATCATGTAATTTTTTTTTGTTTCACCAAAATCACAAATATACCAGTCATGAACTCTGAATTAACCTACATCTATAATGACCCAAAACAAAACACTCATTAATTTCCGTTTTATAACCTATTATTCTTTTTCCTGGGTCAGAACAATTTTTTTGGAGAATTCTCGTCTCTGATTACTATAAAATTTCTTTCTTCTATTGGTCCCCTAATTCACTTGAAAATCAAAACTTAGTTGAATAAATACTCAAAAAAAAGTTCTGTCCAAGGTCAAATTGGATTTCTTTGAATTTTATCATCCTGGATATTAGACATGAGAACTCAGAATATTTTGAATTTCTCTCTTACTACAGTTAAAAGTCTGTGCTTATAATTTACATCTGGTGTACGCTAGTAGTTTCGATTGTCTGGGATACCAACTATTCAATGGCATAGGCCTCGATTTGGTAACATTTTGGATGTTCCACCATTTACTAATGTACATGCCTAAAACCTCTAGAATTTGCTTCTGAATAAGGATTGGTCAAGTCTATTCAATTCTTTTACATTTTTAGACCTCAGATTTAAAAGAATAGAAAAATTCGTCGTTTCGCAATTCAGAATCAAACAATGAATAATTGACCAATGAAATAGAGTAATGTCTAGAAATGACAATGCATATGAAATATGAAAGCAAGGTTTCAAATGAATGAACTCTGCAATCGATTAAAAAGACGGCATTAAATTTCGATTGTAGAATCTTATATTGTCATTATTAGAACTCTTTATTGCTAAATTCATATGTTAGAATCTTATATTCAATTTTTATATTTTTTTATTTATAAAATCCCAATTCTATTCATGTTTCTTCGGAAGAATACCAGTTTCTACTATGAAATGAATAATTACAATTCAATTGTATCTATCAATTTCAACATATGTGATCTCCAATTTCAATATCTTTTTTCAATTATTCCTGAAAAATGATCATTCAAACTTTCATTCTTAATTTCACAAATAATTAATTACTCAACTATCTAATCATCATCAGTGAATAGTAACGAATATTCATAAATATCAAATACTCACTGAAAAGAAAACTATTCACTGAATAGCTAGAAGGCTAATTTCTTAGAGTATATTCTATGTTCTAAGGTGAATTTCATAGAAAACTTCAAAAAGGATGAAAGTGTGGCGGCTTCTCATAAAGCTCCACATAGCAACAATAAACACAGCATTCGGTAGCCTAGACGTAAAGAGGTAGACTCACTCACCGAGATGCGACAAGGTGCCGGGTTCGAGTCCCGGCGGCTCCCGATAATAATAAATTTCCCAAGCGTCTGTGACACGGCACACACAATTATACCAAAGTCACACTGATGAGTCCGGTGTGTGTGCCAGGGACGAAACGCATGAGTAGGCATATGTGCTATCCAACAAAAGTATGTTCGCTTTCTTGGGTTGGCAGATCGAATGTCCCTATTATCGGGAACAAAAAATAATTCCGGAAATTTGTACTTTGGTCGGGAGACACAAAAATAATATTAAAGTAAATATAATAATTTAACATAATTGTTATATTCCACTATAGATCGAAATGTCGAAATATCAACAGACAATGGTTTTCTCATTACCTATGTTATAATTATCAACAGAATTTAATATTTATTTTTCAGCTTGCCACATCTATCAGAATCAATTATAACCATATATAAGGGGTACATTTGTATTTATCTATGAATATAACCACGCTTAAAATGAAACCACGGAATGCAGATTACAGAAACCACAAAATACCAATATACCCCTAGCTACACTAGCGCCATCTATTTATCCTGTCCGCTGGACACTTTTTCAATGCGAACTGTGGACCATAGATTACAATAAAATTAAGCTGGAAATGAAGAAACGAAATACAGATAATTTTGTGGGATTGGAATTTTTTATTTCGAGCACAGTTTAGAAACTATCTGATTGAAAATTATTATTATTATTATATATATTATTATTGAAATTTAATATGAGGCGCACGCGCACTTCTATATTCTACCTAATAGACTAAGGGCCAGTTGCACCATTTGCCTAAACATTAATTAAAAATTTAAACGTTGATTACTCCATGATTTCTCAAGAAAAATCAGAAATTAATCAATGTTTAAATTTTAATCAATGTTCAGGCAAATGGTGCAACTGGCCCCTAATATTAGGTATATGGCTCGACCTGTACATAGTTAAGAAGAAGAAAAATATTCTATTTTCGTCAACCATGCCGGGTTGACAAATTGTAAGTAACCTCAGTTTAGCGAACATTCTTTCAAGAGTTACTTTATAAACAGTTGTTGAAGTGATATTTCTAGTGGAAAGTTTCATGTTTGAATAGGAAATTGTTTGAATATGGAGGTAATTTTTTTAATACTAGCTTAGGGTTGTTTTAATTTATTCGAATATTTTCAAATATCAGTTATATTTCATGTAGTTAGTTTTCTTTTATTGGTTTATGGATTTTCAACCATCATAACAAAAAATTTATTACAATTCATGAAATTTCGACTTTTTAGTTTGTTTTCATGTTTTCTGGAAGTCATAGACTACTCCATTCAATGAGAAATTGCAGTTTTCCTTAGTTGAAGTTTTTCCTCGAAATCTCCTTAAGTATAGAATTTGCTTGAGACCCCTCTCTTTTTATATCTACGTAAAATTGACTGAATGAACAAAAAAATATGCGGCGCACGCGCACTTCTTTATTTTACCCAATACACAAAGGGCCAGTTGCACCATTTGCCTAAACATTAATTAAAAATTTAAACGTTGATTACTCTATGATTTCTCGAAAGAAATCAGAAATTAATCAATGTTTAAATTTTAATCAATGTTTAGGCAAATGGTGCAACTTGCCCCTAATATTAGGTATATGGCTCGACCTGTACATAGTTAAGAAGAAGAAAAATATTCTATGTTCGTCAACCATGCCGGGTTGACAAATTGTAAGTAACCTCAGTTTAGCGAACATTCTTCAAAGAGTTACTTTATAAACAGTTGTTGAAGTGATATTTCTAGTGGAAAGTTTCATGTTTAAATAGTTGATTGCTTGAATATGGAGGTAATTTTTTTAATACTAGCTTAGGGATATTTTCATTTATTCGAATATTTTCAAATATCAGTTATATTTTATATAGTTGGTTTTTTTTTATTGGTTTATGAATTTTCAACTTTCTTAACGAAAAATTCAAGAAATTTCGACTTTTTAGTTTCTTTTCATGTTTTCTGGAAGTCCAAGACTACTCCATTCAATGAGAAATTGCAGTTTTCCTTAGTTGAAGTTTTTCCTCGAAAACTCTTGAAGTATAGAGTTTGCTTGAGACCCCTCTCTTTTTATATTTACGTAAATTTGACTGAATGAATAAAAAAATAAAGATTTTTCCGAAAAACTATTCATTAGATATCTATAGGAATCTCTTCAACTCATGAACCGTTCAGCTTATACTCAAGTATTGCCATATTGCTGAAATTATCATCAACCAAGCTATCTGATAATGCAATAATATACTGTGTGTGCCGTTTGAAATAAGAAGGTAGTAATCTGAAATTGATTAAATTTTCAGCACAAAATTATTATTAGTTTTCCATAAACAATAAGCCATCGCGGTGAATCACTCTGTACATCATTATCATTCAGCCTTCTGCTTCCACTGAGGGATATAAATTTCGCCTTACTGGTTTATGACTGTTTTGCAATTATCTCTGGCCAAGCGTTTTTATAGACTATTTCAAGGGACTTTGGATATAATATATACAGAAATATTATAATTTCCAAAATGATTTCCACTATTATATTGTTATTTTTTTTTTTCAGAATCTACATTTTTCGGAGTTAACTCAGTTAGAAGAAGAAGAGGTATTATTAATAACATATTATTTACCAATTCTAGTGAATACAAATTACCCTGTAGAGTTAAACAAAAATTTTCTGCAAGTAAGTATAGAGATCTTAAAAGAATTATTCATGGTCAATATGAATATGTAATATAATAATGAATCAACTAATATCAACTTTTTCAGAAAATGAGTGTAGAAAATCTGTAATCAATTACAATGGATTATCAATTACAAAACCTTTTATCCAGAATGAGATGACAGGAAAACATTCGAAACCTTCAACTCCCCCTAGTTCAGCTGTAAAAACAGTTGAAATTAATGCAAGAGATAATACAGAGATAATCAAAAATGATACAATTTCCAATAGGACAATTGAAAAAATTTAAAGTAGCATCTCGAATAAAAATGAATCTAAAATTGAGGAGCCCACAGTAAATGTATGGAAAAAATCATGGGCTAGTCTATTTGATAAAGATGTTAAAACAATATCG
This sequence comes from Harmonia axyridis, assembly GCF_914767665.1. Lineage (NCBI taxonomy): Eukaryota > Metazoa > Arthropoda > Insecta > Coleoptera > Coccinellidae > Harmonia > Harmonia axyridis. The sequence goes on from NC_059503.1 coordinate 48,424,357, forward strand.
AATGAGAAAATAGACGATAAAATTAATGATTCACATGTAACATCTTTAAAACATACAAAAGTAGTCAAAAAAATAGATTCAGCCACTCATATGTTAGGAGGTGAGTTCAAAACCATATCTTTTTTTATATATTTATCTTACTTTCAACTAACAATTTGCTTACATCTACAGTAGATAATTATTTTACTTAGTTGAACCCATTTTACTCGATGAAAAGTGGAATGCTTTGGTTTTCACCTACAGATATCAGTGAAAATTCAAGTTTCTATCATGGTTAGTAATATTTTTGAATTTTCAGAATTTCTCAAGAACTATTAAATTGCTGGGACGCAAACCAGTTTTAAACGCAGGTGTTTACGAAACAAAAGTAACTTTTGTTATATAAACTCAATATTACAAGCCTTACTTGCTTGCCCACCACTTTGTAATCTCCTCAAACGGCTATCAGAGAACTTCACTCACAATAATGCACTGAAATCAATAACAATGAGTGAAAATATGTAAGTATAAATTAATATAATTTGCAACTTTGATTGAATAACAATTTTATATATGTATTTTCATTATTCAACTAATCCAGGTGTAAATTTATGAATAACTTCGATAATCTGCCCAATGTAAGACGCAAGTCACGTTCAAAAAAGAAGAACAAGAAGCAAACTTTCGTCAATATAGACAATGGCAATTCGTTTGAGGCCTCATCGTTTTATACGATGCTAAACGGAACACGTAGCGATTCTTTCCTTGTTGAAGGCCGACAAGAAGACGCCGAAGAATTCTTGGGCCTTCGGTTGAATGGACTCAATGATGAAATGATGGGAATAATGAAATTGATTAGCCATGACGAAAATATTCAAGAAGCTAAAAAAGAAGTGAAAATAGATGTGGATGATTGGAAAGTTATTGGTCCTAGGAACGAAGGGAATGTAACAAGAGAAATACAAATGGACAAGACACCGATTAGTGATATATTCGGAGGACTTCTCTGTTCAAGAATCCATAAAACCGGAGACGAAACTTCAGAAAATATTGAACCATTCCTAACATTGCCATTAAATATTAAGAAAGCAAATAACATAGCTGAAGCATTAGAAGGCCTTACAACCAAGAACAAACTAGAGGGTCTGACATCATCGAAAACGAAAGAAACGGTTGAAGCATGGCAGCAAGTGATGATAGAGAAGTTGCCTGTAGTTTTAGTATTACATTTGAAATGCTTCGAATACAGAATGAATGGCTGCACTGAAATAATGAAGACTATAGATTTTCCCATCAATCTGCAGATTGATTCTAAAATATTATCTGGAAGGACGAATACTTCAGCGGAGAGACAATATAAATTAATATCTGTAGTATACCATGTAGGAAAGGAGGCCAGCTATGGGCATTATATAGCAGATACTTTCCATTCGGGGTATAATACATGGTTGAGGTTTGATGACTCTAAAATAAACAGAGTTACGGAAGAAGATGTTCTTAAACGTCAAGGAGATAGAGTTCCTTATTTATTTTTATCGAAGGAGTGATACGGTGTGAAGTGTAAAGATTCATTGATAAAGTTGTTAATTTGTACAGATTAGATTTAAGGATGCTGAACATTGTAATATTTTTCTGTTGTTTCATGAGTGATGCCATGAATTGTATTTCAGGAGAATATGATAAATTGACAATACAATGTTATATATATATATATATATATATATATATATATATATATATATATATATATATATATATATATATATGTATATAAAAAATAAATATTATATTTTAATAAACGAACTTTGTATGAATGTAAAATTTTGTTTGTTTTTTTGAAGAAATTAATTTTCCTAAAACTTAAATTAAATTTTTATGAGAACTACGATCCCAGAAAGGAAAAGAAGGTCGTCTTCGTGAAAATTCCAATGAACCATTAACAGTATTAGAAATTTCAGGACTTTGGACTCTTTATTCCTTTTTCTTTGCTCTTGAAATCAGGTGAATTTCGCTCAATGTAATGAAAAAAAACTTGACCAAACTTTATAATTTCTCCTTGTGTTCAGCGGCGCTACGTTCTCCTACTTCTGTAACCTAGATAAATGAGGATATTTTGGAAGATCGTACCTCATGCACTCGAATCATGTAATTTTTTTTTGTTTCACAAAAATCATAAATATACCAGTCATGAACTCTGAATTAACCTATATCTTTAATGACCCAAAACAAAACACTCATTAATTTCCGTTTTATAACCTATTATTCCTTTTCCTGGGTCAGAACAATTTTTTTGGAGAATTCTCGTCTCTGATTACTATAAAATTTCTTTCTTCTATTGGTCCTCTAATTCACTTGAAAATCAAAACTTAGTTGAATAATTACTCAAAAAAAAGATCTGTCCAAGGTCAGATTGGATTTCTTTAAATTTTATCATCCTGGATATTAGACATGAGAACTCAGAATATATTGAATTTCTTTCTTACTGCAGTTAAAGGTCTGTGCTTATAATTTACATCTGGTGTACGCTAATAGTTTCGATTGTCTGGGATACCAACTATTCAATGGCATAGGCCTCGATTTGGTAACATTTTGGATGTTCCACCATTTACTAATGTACATGCCTAAAACCTCTAGAATTTGCTTCTGAATAAGGATTGGTCAAGTCTATTCAATTCTTTTAGATTTTTAGACCTCAGATTTAAAAGAATAGAAAAATTCGTCGTTTCGCAATTCAGAATCAAACAATGAATAATTGACCAATGAAATAGAGTAATGTCTAGAAATGACAATGCATATGAAATATGAAAGCAAGGTTTCAAATGAATAAACTCTGCAATCGATTAAAAAGACGGCATTAAATTTCGAATGTAGAATCTTATATTGTTATTATTAGAACTCTTTATTGCTAAATTCATATGTTAGAATCTTATATTCAATTTTTATATTTTTTTATTCAAAAAATCCCAGTTCTATTCATGTTTCTTTGGACGAATACCAGTTTCTACTATGAAATGAATAATTACAATTCAATTGTATCTATCAATTTCAACATATGTGATCTCCAATTTCAATATCTTTTTTCAATTATTCCTGAAAAGTGATCATTCAAACTTTCATTCGTAACTTCACAAATAATTAATTACTCAACTATCTAATCATCATCAGTGAATAGTAACGAATATTCATAAATATCAACTACTCACTGAATAGAAAATTATTCACTGAATAGCTAGAAGGCTAATTTTTCAGAGTATATTCTATGTTCTAAGGTAAATTTCATAGAAAACTTCAAAAAGGATGAAAGTGTGGCGGCTTCTCATAAAGCTCCACATAGCAACAATAAACACAGCATTCGGTAGCCTAGACGTTAAGAGGTAGACTCACTCACCGAGATGCGAAAAGGTGCCGGGTTCGAGTCCCGGCGGCTCCCGATAATAATAAATTCCCAAAGCGTCTGTGACACGGCACACACAATTATACCAAAGTCACACTGATGAGTCCGGTGTGTGTGCCAGGGACGAAACGCATAAGTAGGCATATGTGCTATCCAACAAAAGTATGTTCGCTTTCTTGGGTTGGCAGATCGAATGTCCCTATTATCGGGAACAAAAAATAATTTCGGAAATTTAAACATTGGTCGGGTGACACAAAAATAATATTAAAGTAAATATAATAATTTAACATAATTGTTATATTCCGCTGAAGATCGAAATGTCGAAATATCAACAGAAAATGGTTTTCTCATTACCTATGTTATAATTATCAACAGAATTCAATATTTATTTTTCAGCTTGCCACATCTATCAGAATCAATTATAACCATATATAAGGGGTACATTTGTATTTATCTATGAATATAACCACGCTTAAAATGAAACCACGGAATGCAGATCACAGAAACCACAAAATACAAATATACCCTCTAGCTACACTAGCGCCTTCTATTTATCCTGTTCACTGGACACTTTTTCAATGCGAACTGTGGACCATAGATTACAATAAAATTAAGCTGGAAATGAAGAAACGAAATACAGATAATTTTGTGGGATTGGAATTTTTTATTTCGAGCACAGTTTAAAAATTATCTGTTTGAAAATTATTATTATTATTATATATATTATTATTGAAATTTAATATGAGGCGCACGCGCACTTCTATATTCTACCTAATAGACTAAGGGCAAGTTGCACCATTTGCCTAAACATTAATTAAAAATTTAAACGTTGATTACTCTATGATTTCTCAAGAGAAATCAGAAATTAATCAATGTTTAAATTTTAATCAATGTTTAGGCAAATGGTACAACTGGCCCCTAATATAAGGTATATGGCTCGACCTGTACATAGTTAAGACGAAGAAAAATATTCTATGTTCGTCAATCATGCCGGGTTGACAAATTGTAAGTAACCTCAGTTTAGCGAATATTCTTCCAAGAGTTACTTTATAAACAGTTGTTGAAGTAATATTTCTAGTGGAAAGTTTCATGTTTAAATAAAAAATTGTTTGAATATGGGGGTAATTTTTTTAATACTAGCTTAGGGTTGTTTTAATTTATTCGAATATTTTCAAATATCAGTTATATTTCATGTAGTTAGTTTTTTTTATTGGTTTATGGATTTTCCACCATCATAACAAAAAATTTATTACAATTCATGAAATTTCGACTTTTGAGTTTCTTTTCATGTTTTCTGGAAGTCATAGACTACTCCATTCAATGAGAAATTGCAGTTTTCCTTAGTTGAAGTTTTTCCTCGAAAACTCCTTAAGTATAGAATTTGCTTGAGACCCCTCTCTTTTTATATCTACGTAAAATTGACTGAATGAACAAAAAAATATGCGGCGCACGCGCACTTCTATATTTCACCCAATAGACAAAGAGCCAGTTGCACCATTTGCCTAAACATTAATTAAAAATTTAAAAGTTTATTACTCTATGATTTCTCAAGAGAAATCAGAAATTAATCAATGTTTAAATTTTAATCAATGTTTAGGCAAATGGTGCAACTTGCCCCTAATATTAGGTATATGGCTCGACCTGTACATAGTTAAGAAGAAGAAAAATATTCTATGCTCGTCAACCATGCCAGGTTGACAAATTGTAAGTAACCTCAGTTCAGCGAACATTCTTCCAAGAGTAACTTCTTAAACAGTTGTTGAAGTGATATTTCTAGTGGAAAGTTTCATGTTTAAATAGTTAATTGTTTGAATATGGAGGTAATTTTTTTAATACTAGCTTAGGGTTATTTTCATTTATTCGAATATTTTCGAATATCAGTTATATTTCATGTAGTAATTTTTTTTTTATTGGTTTATGAATTCTCAACTTTCCTAACGAAAAATTTATTACAATTCAAGAAATTTCGACTTTTTAGTTTCTTTTCATGTTTTCTGGAAGTCATAGACTACTCCATTCGATGAGAAATTGCAGTTTTCCTTAGTTGAAGTTTTTCCTCGAAAACTCTTCAAGTATAGAGTTTGCTTGAGACCCCTCTCTTTTTATATCTACGTAAAATTGACTGAATGAATAAAAAAATATAGATTTTTCCAAAAAACTTTCCATTAGATATCTATAGGAATCTCTTCAACTTATGAACTGTTCAGCTTATACTCAAGTATTGCCATATTGCTGAAATTATCATCAACCAAGCTATCTGATAATGCAATAATATACTGGGTGTGCCGTTTGAAATAAGTAGGTAGTAATCTGAAATTGTTAAAATTTTCAGCAGAAAATTATTATTAGTTTTCCATAAACAATAAGCCATCGCGGTGAATCACCCTGTACATCATTATCATTCAGCCTTCAGCTTCCACTGAGGGATATAAATTTCGCCTTACTGGTTTATGACTGTTTTGCAATTATTTCTGGCCAAGCGTTTTTATAGACTATTTCAAGGGACTTTGGATATACTATATACAGAAATATTATAATTTCCAAAATGATTTCAACTATTATATTGTTATTTTTTTTTTCAGAATCTACATTTCTTGGAGTTAACTGCGTTAGAAGAAGAAGAGGTCCGTATTATAAATAATATATCATTTACCAATTCTAGTGAATACAAATTACCCTGTAGAGTCAAACAAAAATTTTCTGCAAGTAAGTATAGAGATCTTAAAAGAATTATTCATGGTCAATATGAATATGTGATATAATAATGAATCAACTTATATCAACTTTTTCAGAAAATGAGTGTAGAAAATCTGTAATCAATTACAATGGATTATCAATTACAAAACCTATTATCCAGAATGAGATGACAGGAAAACATTCGAAACCTTCAACTCCCCCTAGTTGAGCTGTAAAAACAGTTGAAATTATTGCAAGAGATAATACAGAGATAATCAAAAATGATACAATTTCCAATAGGACAATTGAAAAAATTGGAAGTAGCATCTCGAATAAAAATGAATCTAAAATTGAGGAGCCCACAGTAAATGTATGGAAAATATCATGGGCTAGTCTATTTGATAAAGATGTTAAAACAATATCGATGGAGAAAATAGACAATAAAATTAATGATTCACATGTAACATCTTTAAAACATACAAAAGTAGTCAAAAAAATAGATTCAGCCACTCATATGTTAGGAGGTGAGTTCAAAACCATATCTTTTTTTATATATTTATCTTACTTCCAACTAACAATTTGCTTACATCTACAGTAGATAATTATTTTACTTAGTTGAACCCATTTTACTTGATGAAAAGTGGAATGATTTGGTTTTCACCTACAAATATCAGTGAAAATTCAAGTTTCTATCATGGTTAGTAATATTTTTTAATTTTCAGAATTTCTCAAGAACTATAAAATTGATGGGACCCAAACCAGTTTTAAACCCAGGGGTTTACGAAACAAAAGTAACTTTCGTTATATAAACTCAATATTACAAGCCTTACTTGCTTGCCCACCACTTTGTAATCTCCTCAAACGGCTATCAGAGAACTTCACTCACAATAATGCACTGAAATCAATAACAATGAGTGAAAATATGTAAGTATGAATTAATATAATTTGCAACTTTGATTGAATAAAAATTTTATATATGTATTTTCATTATTCAACTATTCCAGGTGTAAATTTATGAATAACTTCGATAATCTGCCCAACGTAAGACGCAAGTCACGTTCAAAAAAGAAAAAAAAAGAAGCAAACTTTCGTCAATATAGACAATGGCAATTCGTTTGAGGCCTCATCGTTTTATACGATGCTAAACGGAACACGTAGCGATTCTTTCCTTGTTGAAGGCCGACAAGAAGACGCCGAAAAATTCTTGGGCCTTCTGTTGAATGGACTCAATGATGAAATGATGGAAATAATGAAATTGATTAGCCATGACGAAAATATTCAAGCAGCTAAAAAAGAAGTGAAAATAGATGTGGATGATTGGAAAGTTATTGGTCCTAGGAACGAAGGGAATGTAACAAGAGAAATACAAATGGACAAGACACCGATTAGTGATATATTCGGAGGACTTCTCTGTTCAAGAATCCATAAAACCGGAGACGAAACTTCAGAAAATATTGAACCATTCCTAACATTGCCATTAAATATTAAGAAAGCAAATAACATAGCTGAAGCATTAAAAGGCCTCACAACCAAGAACAAACTAAAGGGTCTGACATCATCGAAATGTAAGAAACGGTTGAAGCATGGCAGCAAGTGATGATAGAGAAGTTGCCTGTAGTTTTAGTATTACATTTGAAATGCTTCGAATACAGAATGAATGGCAGCACTAAAATAATGAAGACTATAGAATTTCCCATCAATCTGCAGATTGATTCTAAAATATTATCTGGAAGGACGAATACTTCAGCGGAGAGACAATATAAATTAATATCTGTAGTATACCATGTAGGAAAGGAGGCCAGCTATGGGCATTATATAGCAGAAACTTTCCATTCGGGGTATAATACATGGTTGAGGTTTGATGACTCTAAAATAAACAGAGTTACGGAAGAAGATGTTCTTACGTCAAGGAGATAGAGTTCCTTATTTATTATTTTATCGAAGGAGTGATACGGTGTGAAGTGTAAAGATTCATTGATATAGTTGCTGATTTGTACAGATTAGATTTAAGGATGCTGAACATTGTAATATTTTTCTGTTGTTTCATGAGTGATGCCATGTCTTGTATTTCGGGAGAATATGATAAATTGACTTTACAATGTTATATATATGTATATGTATATGTATATAAAAAATAAATATTATATTTTAATAAACGAACTTTGTATGAATGTAAAATTTTGTTTGTTTTTTTGGAAGAAATTTCTTTTCCTAAAACTTAAATTAAATTTTTGCAAGAACTACTATCTCAGAAGAAAAAAAAGATCGTCTTCGTGAAAATTCCAATCAACCATAAACAGTATTAGCTTTTTCAGGACTTTGGACTCTTAATTCTTTTTTCTTTGTTTTTGAAATCAGGTGAATTTCGCTCAATATAATAAATAAAAACTTGACCAAACTTCATAATTTTCCCCTGTGTTCAGCGGCGCTACGTTTTCCTACTTCTGTAACCTAGATAAATGAGGATATTTCACAAAAATCACAAATATACCAGTCATGAACTCTGAATTAACCTATATATATAATGACTCAAAACAAAACACTCATTAATTTCCGTTTTATAACCTATTATTCCTTTTCCTGGGTCAGAACAATTTTTTTGGAGAATTCTCGTCTCTGATTACTATGAAATTTCTTTTTTCTATTGGTCCTCTAATTCACTTGAAAATCTAAACTCAGTTGAATAATTACTCAAAAAAAAGTTCTGTCCAAGGTCAGATTGGATTTCTTTAAATTTTATTATCCTGGATATTAGACATGAGAACTCAGAATATATTGAATTTCTCTCTTACTACAGTTGAAGGTCTGTGCTTATAATTTACATCTGGTGTACGCTGGTAGTTTCGATTGTCTGGGATACCAACTATTCAATGGCATAGGCCTCGATTTGGTAACATTTTGGATGTTCCACCATTTACTAATGTACATGCCTAAAACCTCTAGAATTTGCTTCTGAATAAGGATTGGTCAATTTTTCATCGTATTGCACAGGAACGAAAGCTTGACACGCGTGTCTAAGGAAACCACTTTGGTATAAGGGACTGTTCTTATTCCCTTTTTTTTGTTTGATCAACAATTATCCAAGTGGGCCATTCCACATTGTTGATTTTCTTGGACTCGGATGTCACGCAGGTAGCTATATTCTCCCACGTGTTAAGGTCAATTGCTGCTGTAACCACAAATGCACGACTGACTTCTAATGTTGATTTCATTTGTTTGTTATTTCCTTCAATGTTTCTCATTCTAACACTTCTCATCGTATTGCACAGGGACGAAAGTTTTACACACGTGTCTAAGGAAACCACTTTGGTATAGGGGACTGTTCTTATTCCCTTCTTTTTGTTCAATCAACAATTATCCAAGTAAGCCATTCCACGTTGTTGATTTTCTTGGACTCGAATGTCACTCAGGTAGCTATAATCTCCCACGTGGTAAGGTCAATTGCTGCTGTAACCACAAATGCACGACTGACTTCCGAAAGCTTGACACACGTGTCTATGGAAACCACATTGGTATAAGGGATTGTTCTTACTTCATTCTTTCTGTATAATGATCAATTATCCAAGTGAGCCATTCCACATTGTTGATTTTCTTGGACTCGGATGTCACGCAGGTAGCTATAATCTCCCACGTGGTAAGGTCAATTGCTGCTGTAATCACAAATGCACGACTGACTTCTGTTGTTGATTTGATTTGTTTGTTATTTCCTTCAATGTTTCTCATTCTAACACTTTTCATCGTATTGCACAGGGACGAAAGCTTGACACGCGTGTCTAAGGAAACCACTTTGGTATGAGGGACTGTTCTTATTCCCTTCTTCTTGTTTAATGAACAATTATCCAAGTAAGCCATTCCACATTGTTGATTTTCTTGGACTAGGATGTCACGCAGGTAGCTATAATCTCCCACGTGGTAAGGTCAATTGCTGCTGTAACCACAAATGCACGACTGACTTCTGTTGTTGATTTAATTCTTTTGTTATTTTCTTCAATGTTTCTCATTCTAACACTTTTCATCGTATTGCACAGTGACGAAAGCTTGACACACGTGTCTAAGGAAACCACTTTGGTATGAGGGACTGCTCTTCTTCCTTTTTTTCTTTTTGATGAACAATTATCCAAGTAAGCCATTCCACATTGTTTATTTTCTTGGACTAGGATGTCACGCAGCTAGCTATAATCTCCCACGTGGTAAGGTCAATTGAGGCTGTAACCACAAATGCACGACTGACTTCTGTTGTTGATTTCATTTGTTTGTTATTTCCTTCTATGTTTCTCATTCTAACACTTTTCATCGTATTGCACAGGGACGAAAGCTTGACACACGTTTCTGAGAAAACCACTTTGGTATGAGGGACTGTTCTTATTCCCTTTTTTTTGTTTAATCAACAATTATCCAAGTAAGCCATTCCACATTGTTGATTTTCTTGGACTCGGATGTCACGCAGGTAGCTATAATCTCCCACGTGGTAAGGTCAATTGCTGCTGTAACCACAAATGCACGACTGACTTCTGTTGTTGATTTCATTCGTTTGTTATTTTCTTCAATGTTTCTCATTCTAACACTTTTCATCGTATTGCACAGGGACGAAAGCTTGACACACGTGTCTATGGAAACCACATTGGTATAGGGGACTGTTCTTACTTCATTCTTTCTGTATAATGATCAATTATCCAAGTAAGCCATTCCACATTGTTGATTTTCTTGGACTCGGATGTCACGCAGCTAGCTATAATCTCCCACGTGGTAAGGTCAATTGCAGCTGTAACCATAAATGCACGACTGACTTCTGTTGTTGATTTCATTTGTTTGATATTTCCTTCAATGTTTCTCATTCTAACACCTTTCATCGTATTGCACACGGACGAAAGCTTGACACACGTGTCTAAGGAATCCACACTGGTATGAGGGACTGTTCTTATTCCCTTTTTTCTGTTAGATGAACAATTATCCAGATAAGCCATTTCACATTGTTGATTTTCTTGGACTCGGATGTCACGCAGGTAGCTATAATCTCCCACGTGGTAAGATCAATTGCTGCTTCAACAATAAATGGACGGCCGACTTCTGTTGTTGATTTCATTTGTTTGTTATTAAATTCAATGTTTCTCATTCTAACACTTTTCATCGTATTGCACAGGGACGAAAGCTTGACACACGTGTCTAAGGAAACCACATATATATAATGGACTGTTCTTATTCTCTTCTTTTTGTTTGATGAACAATTATCCAAGTAAGCCATTTCACATTGTTGTTTTTCTTGGTCTCGGATGTCACGCAGGTAGCTATAATCTCTCATTTGGTGAGGTCAATTGCTGCTGTAACCACAAATGCACGACTGACTTCTGTTGTTGATTTCATTCGTTTGTTATTTCCTTCAATCTTCCTCATTCTAACACTTTTCATCGTATTGCACAGAGACGAAAGCTTGACACACGTGTCTAAGGAAACCACATTCATATAAGGGACTGTTCTTATTCTCTTCTTTTTGTTTAATGAACAATTATCCAAGTAAGCCATTTCACATTGTTGTTTTTCTTGGTCTCGGATGTCACGCAGGTAGCTATAATCTCTCAATTGGTAAGGTCAATTGCTGCTGTAACCACAAATGCACGACTGACTTCTATTGTTGATTTCATTTGTTTGTTATTTCCTTCAATCTTCCTCATTCTAACACTTTTTATCGTATTGCACAGAGACGAAAGCTTGACACACGTGTCTAAGGAAACCACATTGATATAAGGGACTGTTCTTATTCTCTTCTTTTCGTTTAATGAACAATTATCCAAGTAAGCCATTTCACATTGTTGTTTTTCTTGGTCTCGGATGTCACGCATGTAGCTACAATCTCTCAATTGGTAAGGTCAATTGCTGCTGTAACCAAAACTGGACGGCTGACTTCTGTTGTTGATTTCATTTGTTTGTTATTTCCTCCAATGTTTCTTACTCTAACACTTTTTGTCGTATTGCTGAGGGATGAAAGCTTGACACACGTGTCTAAGGAAACCACTTTGGTATAAAGGACTGTTCTTATTTCCTTTTTTTTGTTTAATCAACAATTATTCAAGTAGGCCATTCCACATTGTCGATTTTCTTGGACTCGGATGTCTCGCAGGTAGCTATAATCTCCCACGTGGTAAGGTCAATTGCTGCTGTAACCACAAATGCACGACTGACTTCTGTTGTTGATTTCATTTGTTTACCTCATGCACTCGAATCATGTTATTTTTTTTTGTTTCACAAAAATTACAAATATACCAGTCATGAACTCTGAATTAACCTATATCTATAATGACCCAAAACAAAACACTCATTAATTTCCGTTTTATAACCTATTATTTTTTTTCCTGGGTCAGAACAATTTTTTTGGAGAATTCTCGTCTCTGATTACTATAAAATTTCTTTCTTCTATTGGTCCTCTAATTCACTTGAAAATCAAAACTTAGTTGAATAATTACTCAAAAAAAAGTTCTGTCCAAGGTCACATTGGATTTCTTTGAATTTTATCATCCTGGATATTAGACATGAGAACTCAGAATATATTGAATTTCTCTCTTACTACAGTTAAAGGTCTGTGCTTATAATTTACATCTGGTTGACGCTAATAGTTTCGATTGTCTGGGATACCAACTATTCAATGGCATAGGCCTCGATTTGGTAACATTTTGGATGTTCCACCATTTACTAATGTACATGCCTAAAACCTCTAGAATTTGCTTCTGAATAAGGATTGGTCAAGTCTATTCAATTCTTTTACATTTTTAGACCTCAGATTTAAAAGAATAGAAAAATTCGTCGTTTCGCAATTCAGAATCAAACAATGAATAATTGACCAATGAAATAGAGTAATGTTTAGAAATGACAATGCATATGAAATATGAAAGCGAGGTTTCAAATGAATGAACTCTGCAATCGATTAAAAAGACGGCATTAAATTTCGAATGTAAAATCTCATATTGTCATTATTAGAACTCTTTATTGCTAAATTCATATGTTAGAATCTTATATTCAATTTTTATATTTTTTTATTTATAAAATCCCAATTCTATTCATGTTTCTTCGGACGAATACCAGTTTCTACTATGAAATGAATAATAACAATTCAATTGTATCTATCAATTTCAACATATGTGTTCTCCAATTTCAATATCTTTTTTCAATTATTCCTGAAAAGTGATCATTCAAACTTTCATTCGTAACTTCACAAATAATTAATTACTCAACTATCTAATCATCATCAGTGAATAGTAACGAATATTCATAAATATCAACTACTCACTGAATAGAAAACTATTCACTGAATAGCTAGAAGGCTAATTTCTTAGAGTATATTCTATGTTCTAAGGTAAATTTCATAGAAAACTTCAAAAAGGATGAAAGTGTGGCGGCTTCTCATGAAGCTCCACATAGCAACAATAAACACAGCATTCGGTAGCCTAGACGTTAAGAGGTAGACCCACTCACCGAGATGCGACAAGGTGCCGGGTTCGAGTCCCGGCGGCTCCCGATAATAATAAATTCCCCAAGCGTCTGTGACACGGCACACACAATTATACCAAAGTCACACTCATGAGTCCGGTGTGTGTGCCAGGGACGAAACGCATGAGTAGGCATATGTGCTATCCAACAAAAGTATGTTCGCTTTCTTGGGTTGGCAGATCGAATGTCCCTATTATCGGGAACAAAAAATAATTTCGGAAATTTGTACATTGGTCGGGAGACACAAAAATAATATTGAAGTAAATATAATAATTTAACATAATTGTTATATTCCGCTGAAGATCGAAATGTCGAAATATCAACAGAAAATGGTTTTCTCATTACCTATGTTATAATTATCAACAGAATTCAATATTCATTTTTCAGCTTGCCACATCTATCAGAATCAATTATAACCATATATAAGGGGTACATTTGTATTTATCTATGAATATAACCACGCTTAAAATGAAACCACGGAATGCAGATTACAGAAACCACAAAATACAAATATACCCTCTAGCTACACTAGCGCCTTCTATTTATCCTGTCCGCTGGACACTTTTTCAATGCGAACTGTGGACCATAGATTACAATAAAATTAAGCTGGAAATGAAGAAACGAAATACAGATAATTTTGTGGGATTGGAATTTTTTATTTCGAGCACAGTTTAGGAATTATCTGTTTGAAAATTATTATTATTATTATATATATTATTATTGAAATTTAATATGAGGCGCACGCGCACTTCTATATTCTACCTAATAGACTAAGGGCAAATTGCACCATTTGCCTAAACATTTATTAAAAATTTAAACGTTGATTACTCTATGATTTCTCAAGAGAAATCAGAAATTAATCAATGTTTAAATTTTAATCAATGTTTAGGCAAATGGTACAACTGGCCCCTAATATAAGGTATATGGCTCGACCTGTACATAGTTAAGACGAAGAAAAATATTCTATGTTCGTCAACCATGCCGGGTTGACAAATTGTAAGTAACCTCAGTTTAGCGAATATTCTTCCAAGAGTTACTTTATAAACAGTTGTTGAAGTGATATTTCTAGTGGAAAGTTTCATGTTTAAATAAAAAATTGTTTGAATATGGGGGTAATTTTTTTAATACTAGCTTTGGGTTGTTTTAATTTATTCGAATATTTTCAAATATCAGTTATATTTCATGTAGTTAGTTTTTTTTATTGGTTTATGGATTTTCCACCATCATAACGAAAAATTTATTACAATTCATGAAATTTCGACTTTTGAGTTTCTTTTCATGTTTTCTGGAAGTCATAGACTACTCCATTCAATGAGAAATTGCAGTTTTCCTTAGTTGAAGTTTTTCCTCGAAATCTCCTCAAGTATAGAATTTGCTTGAGACCCCTCTCTTTTTATATCTACGTAAAATTGACTGAATGAACAAAAAAATATGCGGCGCACGCGCACTTCTATATTTCACCCAATAGACAAAGAGCCAGTTGCACCATTTGCCTAAACATTAATTAAAAATTTAAACGTTTATTACTCTATGATTTCTCAAGAGAAATCAGAAATTAATCAATGTTTAAATTTTGATCAATGTTTAGGCAAATGGTGCAACTTGCCCCTAATATTAGGTATATGGCTCGACCTGTACATAGTTAAGAAGAAGAAAAATATTCTATGCTCGTCAACCATGCCAGGTTGACAAATTGTAAGTAACCTCAGTTCAGCGAACATTCTTCCAAGAGTTACTTCTTAAACAGTTGTTGAAGTGATATTTCTAGTGGAAAGTTTCATGTTTAAATACTTAATTGTTTGAATATGGAGGTAATTTTTTTAATACTAGCTTAGGGTTATTTTCATTTATTCGAATATTTTCGAATATCAGTTATATTTCATGTAGTAATTTTTTTTTTATTGGTTTATGAATTTTCAACTTTCTTAACGAAAAATTTATTACAATTCAAGAAATTTCGACTTTTTAGTTTCTTTTCATGTTTTCTGGAAGTCATAGACTACTCCATTCAATGAGAAATTGCAGTTTTCCTTAGTTGAAGTTTTTCCTCGAAAACTCTTCAAGTATAAAGTTTGCTTGAGACCCCTCTCTTTTTATATCTATGTAAAATTGACTGAATGAATAAAAAAATATAGATTTTTCCAAAAAACTTTCCATTAGATATCTATAGGAATCTCTTCAACTTATGAACTGTTCACCTTATACTCAAGTATTGCCATATTGCTGAAATTATCATCAACCAAGCTATCTGATAATGCAATAATATACTGGGTGTGCCGTTTGAAATAAGTAGGTAGTAACCTGAAATTGTTAAAATTTTCAGCAGAAAATTATTATTAGTTTTCCATAAACAATAAGCCATCGCGGTGAATCACCCTGTACATCATTATCATTCAGCCTTCTGCTTCCACTGAGGGATATAAATTTCGCCTTACTGGTTTATGACTGTTTTGCAATTATCTCTGGCCAAGCGTTTTTATAGACTATTTCAAGGGACTTTGGATATACTATATACAGAAATATTATAATTTCCAAAATGATTTCAACTATTATATTGTTATTTTTTTTTTCAGAATCTCAATTTCTTGGAGTAAACTGCGTTAGAAGAAGGAGAGGTCCATATTATAAATAATATATCATTTACCAATTCTAGTGAATACAAATTACCCTGTAGAGTCAAACAAAAATTTTCTGCAAGTAAGTATAGAGATCTTAAAAGAATTATTCATGGTCAATATGAATATGTGATATAATAATGAATCAACTTATATCAACTTTTTCAGAAAATGAGTGTAGAAAATCTGTAATCAATTACAATGGATTATCAATTACAAAACCTATTATCCAGAATGAGATGACAGGAAAACATTCGAAACCTTCAACTCCCCCTAGTTGAGCTGTAAAAACAGTTGAAATTATTGCTAGGGATAATACAGAGATAATCAAAAATGATACAATTTCCAATAGGACAATTGAAAAAATTGAAAGTAGCATCTCGAATAAAAATGAATCTAAAATTGAGGAGCCCACAGTAAATGTATGGAAAATATCATGGGCTAGTCTATTTGATAAAGATGTTAAAACAATATCGATGGAGAAAATAGACAATAAAATTAATGATTCACATGTAACATCTTTAAAACATACAAAAGTAGTCAAAAAAATAGATTCAGCCACTCATATGTTAGGAGGTGAGTTCAAAACCATATCTTTTTTTATATATTTATCTTACTTTCAACTAACAATTTGCTTACATCTACAGTAAATAATTATTTTACTTAGTTGAACCCATTTTACTCGATGAAAAGTGGAATGCTTTGGTTTTCACCTACAGATATCAGTGAAAATTCAAGTTTCTATCATGGTTAGTAATATTTTTAAATTTTCAGAATTTCTTAAAAACTATTAAATTGCTGGGACGCAAACCAGTTTTAAATTCAGGTGTTTACGAAACAAAAGTAACTTTTGTTATATAAACTCAATATTACAAGCCTTACTTGCTTGCCCACCACTTTGTAATCTCCTCAAACGGCTATCAGAGAACTTCACTCACAATAATGCACTGAAATCAATAACAATGAGTGGAAATATGTGAGTATAAATTAATATAATTTGCAACTTTGATTGAATAACAATTTTATATATGTATTTTCATTATTCAACTAATACAGGTGTAAATTTATGAATAACTTCGATAATCTGCCCAATGTAAGACGCAAGTCACGTTCAAAAAAGAAGAACAAGAAGCAAACTTTCGTCAATATAGACAATGGCAATTCGTTTGAGGCCTCATCGTTTTATACGATGCTAAACGGAACACGTAGCGATTCTTTCCTTGTTGAAGGCCGACAAGAAGACGCCGAAGAATTCTTGGGCCTTCTGTTGAATGGACTCAATGATGAAATGATGGGAATAATGAAATTGATTAGCCATGACGAAAATATTCAAGCAGCTAAAAAAGAAGTGAAAATAGATGTGGATGATTGGAAAGTTATTGGTCCTAGGAACGAAGGGAATGTAACAAAAGAAATACAAATGGACAAGACACCGATTAGTGATATATTCGGAGGACTTCTCTGTTCAAGAATCCATAAAACCGGAGACGAAACTTCAGAAAATATTGAACCATTCCTAACATTGCCATTAAATATTAAGAAAGCAAATAACATAGCTCAAGCATTAGAAGGCCTTACAACCAAAAACAATTTAGAGGGTCTGACATCATCGAAAACGAAAGAAACGGTTGAAGCATGGCAGCAAGTGATGATAGAGAAGTTGCCTGTAGTTTTAGTATTACATTTGAAATGCTTCGAATACAGAATGAATGGCTGCACTGAAATAATGAAGACTATAGAATTTCCCATCAATCTGCAGATTGATTCTAAAATATTATCTGGAAGGACGAATACTTCAGCGGAGAGACAATATAAATTAATATCTGTAGTATACCATGTAGGAAAGGAGGC
Source organism: Harmonia axyridis (assembly GCF_914767665.1). Classification (NCBI taxonomy): domain Eukaryota; kingdom Metazoa; phylum Arthropoda; class Insecta; order Coleoptera; family Coccinellidae; genus Harmonia; species Harmonia axyridis. Next base: position 48,442,351 of record NC_059503.1, read on the forward strand.
CAGCTATGGGCATTATATAGCAGATACTTTCCATTCGGGGTATAATACATGGTTGACGTTTGATGACTCTAAAATAAACAGAGTTACGGAAGAAGATGTTCTTAAACGTCAAGGAGATAGAGTTCCTTATTTTTTATTTTATCGGAGGAGTGATACGGTGTGAAGTGTAAAGATTCATTGATACAGTTGTTAATTTGTACAGATTAGATTTAAGGATGCTGAACATTGTAATATTTTTCTATTGTTTCATGAGTGATGCCATGAATTGTATTTCGGGAGAATATGATAAATTGACTATACAATGTAATATATATATATATATATATATATATATATATATATATATATATATATATATATATACTTCGAAAATGTGATTACGAGATCCCTGTAAAATTTCAACGCTACGAGGTCCATGTCTTATAAACCAACAATCCGAGATCCTCTCCTATATACCCTATATACATATACCGCGTATACCGCGAGGCAACGAGATCCGTTCGACGTTGCCACACAGACGGATCTCGTGAGATGCGAGATGAGTATCAAAATCTTTGTATATCAATAAGGGTCAAAATCGCATATTCGTCGGATCTCGCAAGATGCAGAACATATCGTGTACTTGGAATATGTATTTATGCCAACGTCATTAATTCCGATAATGTTTTTCCTGAAATGATTAGTTTTGAGTGGTTGTTTCTACGAATGATCGCTCTATCATTTCGTATTGATGTCTGTAATTATTAATTATTCTTCTTCCAAATTTTCAAAAGTGATCTCACAATTCAATTTTTTATGGTATGTTTTTGATGGTTGTGATGGTGTGATCAGCTTGAAATTTCGGGCAGAGCTTGAAATTATTTTTCTATTCAGGCACTCGCAATCTCAACGTTGTCGGTTTTTGATTGCGGTGATATTCAGTAATTCTTCTTGAATTTTCTATGGTTCCAGTTAAGCTATCCATTCGAAATTGTGAATGGGGCTTGGCGTGATCATTCCCCATATGTGTGCAAAATTCCATCCGGGTGGTATGTTCAATGATCGAATTATTGAGTATATTCGATATTTTTCCATGGTCTGATTTAGATGTTTCTGATGATGTCATCCGTTCGAAATTTCGTGTAGTACTTCTTGATGCTGCGATTTCATATGAGCATTTGAAATCTTAATTCTGTCATTTTAGTGGTTTCGGAGATATTGGCCAATATTTTTTCGATATTCTCCATGATTTTTCTCTGGCTCTGGTTGAATGTTCATCTAAACTAAATGCAAAATTTCATCGAAATGAAAGCTGCAGTTTTGAATTATTGAGAACATAACATTTCGAAAGGAAATATTTCCGGAACCACTGATCAGATTTTCCGCGTTAACGAACTTGACTGAGATTATTGCCATCTGAATCTACCCTGAAAATTGGCTATTGGCTATTCGTGGATTTTGGCACGTATGTATAAAAAAAAGCAGTTCCAAACCCCGTGCAAAATTAAGATCTGATAAATAACCAGAAATATAAAATTCCTAAGAATATTGAAAAATAAACGACTTATATTTCGTTGATTAGGAGTGAATCGTGAAGAAAACTTGCGCGAGGATAAAAAATCACCATTTTAAGCTTCCCATGGATATCAAATCCAGAACTATAGAAAATTTGAAAAAAATAGGAAACTATAGAAAAACAAAATCTCGATGCTTCAGTTTGGTGTGGATAGCTTCACCATCAGAATGATAAAAATGAAGTTAAATATAAAAAATCGTGATATGTTAGTGACGAAAGATCGGACCAAGTTTTTTTGTGTGCATAATAATAGCAATTCTAAGCTTCGTCCAAAATTTTGAGCTGACAACAACCAGAGATGCAATCGGTTCATGGATAAAGAATAAAAAAGCTCCTGACCGTCAGTGCTTTCCCCAATTTTTTTTCGACATTGGTTCATGGACATCACATGCTATGTAATTTCAACTCAATTCTCATTCTAAGTTCCATCAATTTCGGTTTCATTTGAAATGCAGTATTTCAATTAAACCTGTTATTTAAAATTGTCACATATATGTGGAAATCTTGGTAATTCTTGGGAATTAAATTTAACTTAATCTACCTACAGTTAGATGCGAAATAATCAGAAAAACGCTTCGCTTGGCTTTTCTTCAGAGACATAGTACAAAAAGTACATATTACATTACTTCATTATTGGTAGATTTCATCATACGTCAACTTCAATTTCATATTCAATTTCAAGGTTGCTTCAAAAGCCAGTTAAAAATCAAATTGTTCGGAATTGAAATGTAGTTTATGAAAAAAAAAATCAGTTTTCTGTATTGGTTTAAAATAGGCCTGCCGCTAACTCTTTTGGCGCCGAGAGCATTAAGTATCGTATAGTCCAAATACAAGTTTGTTATGTCAATTGTTTAAAAGATTGTTATAGACAAATGCGTTGTTTGCAACTTAATTAAATTGATTCTGAAACATATTAAGATTAGGAAGCGTATTTGTTGATAAACAAAAGTTTTATTCGACTTATTATTATTTTCGAGTAACTAACTAACCCTTTCATAGTTTATCCTGCTCTTTCATATGAAAAATATTAATTACATTCAAACTTGAATTGTTCATTCAATAAATAATTCGTTATGAACAATTGGTTTTCTTCCTTATGTTTGTTTTACCTAATGAATCAGAAACAACCAGAGGCTGTATTTTAAAAAAATAATTGAATTATGTAATGGAGAATTATAACAACGATATTTTGATGAGTATCCTTTATTTCAATATGTACCTACGAGCGTTGAGTTCTATTTTAAGGATTTCAAATACAGACCTTCCTTATTTTATTAAGATACGAGCGACCAATGTTTATTCAAAGAAACTTTTAATCATAATAATGTTTATTGACTAAATCCTACATGATGTCAGGCCAGTCAAAAGGAATAGAGTTCATGGTGAATATTTGCCTCCATTATTCAACAGGAACTAATAATGTGAATTTTTCGAAAAATTTGAATTATTTTTTGATTTCGAACATATGACAGAACCATTACATTGGAGGTAAAAAATTTGAATTAAAACAAATTTTACAGAAATTTCAAATTCTCAAAAAAAGTTCGACTCAGCAACATAGTTGACTTGAACGTTTTATGTCGAATGGTTTTCACAATTCAGATTATTTTGGAACTATATATTTTATAACAATGTCCGGGAAGCAGAGGTTATATGAGAAAATATTTTGATTGAATCTTCATTATACAGTTGGTGTAAAAAAGGCATGAAAACCTAGTGAACCCGTTTTTTGTAATGATAATTTAATAGAGAAGAAATTTCATTTGAATAACTTTCGTTTTCCGAGAAATGATCTGCGGAGACTCAGACATGTGCACAATATTCCAGTACAAATAATGACTAAAAACAAGGAAGGCAGTGGATAGTAGATAGTTTTGATTTCATCAGATGTCAATTATCATTTCTAAATTTTCATTATGTTCAACTCAAATCTCAATCATTATCGCAGTTTATTATTACAACTACAACCTTATTGTGAAAAATAATGGACACTCATTAGATGATTTGAATGCAAGTGAGTGGCTCGTTAGAAATAGGTATCACCTATATAAACGGGTGAGCAAGAGGCTGAAATGAAAAATACACTTGAATTCTGCAAAGAAATAAATATATACGAATGGCTATAATACTCACCATTCCATTTGTGTTGACTAGGCTTTTCTCTTTCAACTGAACATTTGTAACTCATTGCATATGGAATATATTGTACATATTGTTTATATTTTATAATTTTATTTATATATTTATTTATTTTATATATACTTCCATCTAAATTATTTTACCAGAGTTATCCCTATATTGTATATGTTGTAAATATTGTTTATATTTTACTATTTATGTATATATTTATTTATTTTATATCTACACGTTCATGTCTTATTATGTTAGTCGAAATGAAATATTTACTTTTGCCCATATACAGCAGAAGAAGAAAGTGATCTCACATTGAACTTTAATTCACACGGCTAATGGCCTTGGTAGTCGAAGCCGTAGAACTTAAAACTTAACTTAACTTATTAGCTGAATTGTAGTTGTGATTATTTCAATAATTTTGGTTTGAATCTAGTTTTAGAATTGAATTTAGGTGAAAATATTTTAAGTTTTCAAAAGGTCATTAAAGATCGAATAGTTTCATTTATTTATAAATTAGAACTAAAAATGTTTTCAAAAAGTAGAAGTGGCTGTTCACTAGGCCATATTTGAAACATAATCAAAAACATATCTTTCAGTAACAAAAACATTTATTTCATGGTAATAAAAGAGATAATAACCTAAAACAGTATCAGTTAGTACTTGAATGAATATATTCAAAATTCCAAAGAAAAATACTGTCAACTCCGTTATAAATTTTTTCCTCAAAATTTTAGTCACCGAATCTATTGAATCGTTCTGAATGGTTTTCTATAATTCACACCAAACAGATGGATCGAAAATATATACTTCTCAAAATCTTCGTATAACGTCACGGCGAATTGAGCAAGCTCCTAAAAATGTTCCCAATTCTCCGAATTAACACTTTCATTGTTTCCCCTAAGAGTTCTTGTGTTGATAGTAGAATGAACATGTTCATTAAATACTTCATCATTCTACGCTTTTCCCTTTACCCATTATTAACACAGTTGATGAATTCGCGTTGAGCACGGTACAATGTATTTACATTATTCTGAACAATTTCGATTTCATAGCCGGATGAATATGTTCTTTGGAAATTTCTGGTTTACCCGTAGCGCGAGAAACTACAAGTTATCTTAGCCAGTCGAAACGAAAGGCTCTTTTTTGATAGGAATGTAGCAGGCAGTATCAACAGAAAAGTTTGATTAGAATTTTGCTACCGGTTAACCAACTGAATTTTTCGTGAATAGTTTTTGAAAAAGTACGATTCTGACTCATGCGCTGAACCAGTTTTGACATTGAGGGTCCTAGAAAATGGTAACTCTGTCACAAAATTTTTGTCGTCGTATGAAAATTATGGAATTGTATTCTTTATTATGAAAACCTTACAAAGTCACCGTTACTTGACACTTTCCACCATATGTTCATAATTCGTTAACCGAAGAAATTCAGAATTCACTTAGATTAACGAAATGAAGCAAAGAAATAAAAAAATATGTGCACCCCTGACTTTCTCGCATTTTATCGCTTAATTCTAATGAGCGATTCGATTCTAGATTGTCCCCACCCTCTTGATCGGCTGACCGATGAATCCAAGAATTCCAAATAACCCGCATCGACTTCACTCAACCCAGTGTACAATTAAAATTGTCTTTATATTTCTAGTTCGAGTTTGATAACTCAAGCTCAAACTTACTTATGCATATTCTCTCAAGAATGATATTTTCAGAGCTGAGTTTTCATATTAACATATTTTCTCGATAACACAGAAATATTTCTTACGAGATCGATTTCATGGCAGTGATTTCTTATTGCTTTCTTATTCATGTGATGAATGAAAATGTTGTATGAAAATAAGTGTTACCTACCATTAAAAATGATGGTTCGATAATCACTCAATATCTTTGAACGGTACGAATACATTATTCAGTGAACCTGATATTTTATAATTAACCATTAATTTCATACATTATTGTACATAGGTCCCAGAAGATTTCACTGAAACATCAGAGATTCGATAATATAATTCCTATTATTCAATAATTAAATAATGTCACAACAATACAAAACTGTGAAAACATAATCATTCCCGCGCAAACAAAATGCTTAGGGGGTCTCAAATTGCTTCGGTTGACCGTGTATGTATCAAGAAGAGACCGAATGTCAGGTATTCTTTCTTTCTACACAGTCGCTAACACCGTGAGCCGTAGGTCGTGTATAGTATCATGACTGAAGTTTCCTATCGGCTGGCCGACCAAATGTTGATAGTGTTAAGTTAAAAAACTGATATGAATGCGTTAAAAGTTATCTTCGTCTGGGCAAATTGGGTTATACCTGCCAACGCTTGAAGTGTCCCCCTGCATATCGGCCTTTCTTCGAGATGTTACGTCACCACTTAAGGCCGATGTGTTAGAATGGAGACACGTCAATATTATTCATAACACTAACTATTGCTTCTTTTCCTAAAACGTTCACAGAGTGTCCATCAATTTTTCAGAATAGGCCGTCAAACGTTTTGTTAATTCTCTGCATGATATTTTCCGGAAAATACGAAAATATTCAAGCGCCATAACTTTCGAGCCACAGAATAATTATTATGGTTTAATATTCTGTTACGTAACCTTCAAGTCCTAATAAATATTCATGACAGAATTCAAACGTAGTGTTAATAAACCTTTTTGGTATATACGGAACATATTTCTAAGATAATAATAAAAAAATGTTTTTATCAATTAATCGTGAAGAATAGGAACATGTTTCATTTCGAGTAGAACAAATTCACATGAAACTCCGATTGTTTGAATACACAGGGTGTTCCTAAACAATGGTTCCAAATTGAAATAGAATATTCCCATTGAAAAATGAATAAGACTTTTTTTATGTTTTTTCCTCAAAAACCATTCGTTGCAGAGAATAATATAAATTATAAGTAATTTCTATTGGTTAATTGTGAAATTTCCATAATTTTTCAATCATCTTCTAAACGGTTAGTGTTTCCGGATCCGAATAAATATATATTTTTCAATAAATTGAATAAAGAAAGCGAAATTTTTCTGATTTTATCAGTGGCTTGAAAAATAGAGAAGAAAAGGAACCATGATGTCCTTCTTGTGAGCCACTGTTGGCATCTGAAAATGTGATTATTTGTTCAAAATGAAGCACCTTTTGAACACAAACGTACTTTTCAAATTCAATTGAAAAATTTTGAGAATTGTGAAAGTAATGTGTAAAATTACTTTCAATTTTTTATATTCTCTGCAATGATCGATTTCTGGAAAAAAAATTAGGAGTCTCATTTATTTTTCAAGGAATTTTTTTTTTCTGAATTTGGCACCATAGTTTACGGACAGTTACGTACTGGGTGTCCTAAATTCGATGCACACTGGAAATATCTCGAGACTCATAAGACTTGAAAAAATCTTCAAGGACCTCCGTCCCTGATTTCTACTTTCGAAATAATCAGATGATATCAGAAAACTGATCATAGATATCTTGCTTCGTTCTGAAGTTAATGTCACAAATATTTCGCAATATTTTGGTTTCTGTTGGAGATATTAAAAACATTCTAAAATATTTTTTTCGGTAATTTTTATGGTTTATATGATACTGGTAACAGATCATATGATACTGGTAACAGATCATATGATACTGGTAACAGATCATATGATGCTGATAACATATCATAGAAATTAATTAATTTTAGAGACACAAAGCAAAGTTGATGTTTTTCAATGGGACACCTTATATTTTTCAACGCAGTTTTTTGTCCGCAGATTTGTCTTGAAGAATCCAGTTATTTTTCGAAAAATGTCATCCGTTTCAAAGATATTGAGTTTTTTGTTTTCACTGTTTTGATGGAACACCTTTTATATGAATTACTTTCACTTATTTCGAGATTTAATTCATTTTGTGTTGTTTCAGTGATATTATGGTTCATATTTTATGCATGAAACATCATAGAAATTAATAACCGTTTCAGAGATATAGAGGATAGTAGGTCTTTTTCAAATGAATACCCTACATAAGACTTGACTAAAACTATACAATGAACAAAATATGAATTAGATCTCGAAATAAATGAAATATACTGAAATATATTCAATCGAAAAAATTAAGTTATCCATTATCCATCTCTGACTAATAACAGCGAAAATAATACGGTTTTTACAGAATCTAAATTTGAATTTTACTATAAGTTGAAGAGAAGGTTATTAAGTAAAGATTTTTGGTTCAGTTAACTGTAGGCGGTCCCAGAAAATAAAGGAAAAGAAATAATAGTGTTATTTTCGATTCCATTCAAGAAGTTGTTGATATTCGTCGCAATAACTAAAGGTGAACATAGCCTGACATATTTGATTGATGATGTCAGAACAAGGAAGGAGTATAACGCTGGAAAATGTTTTCGATGAAATTATATCGGCAAAAAATGAAATTATATCAACCAAAAACGAACTGAGGAATAGCATTTCGGCCAGCGAAACTAGATTGCTTCTCGAAATTACGGAACTTAAGAGCAAAGTTAGTCATTTGGAAAGGGAAAACGAAACCTTAAGAGTAAGATTGGAGAGAGTAGAGAGATCATCAAATAAGAAAAACTTAATAATTTTTGGCATCGGAGGAAAGACGACTGATATAACTGCGGATAACCTTTGTCAGAAGCTATCAAACTTGCTAGATATTAAGATCAAGGGAGAAGATGTTAGTGACTTCTATCCATTAGGACGATCTGATGAAAGTCCTTTAAAGGTGGAGCTCGTGTCTTATTCCACAAAGAGGGCAATCCTGAGTAATGCTAAGAAACTAAAAGGCACTGGAATTTCCATAAAAAGTGATTTGACTTCTCAACAGCGGGATGACCTCGGAAAACTCAAGAAGCATCTAACTGAAGCAAGGGCCAATTATTCTTGCATATCTTACATTAAAGGAAGAACTCTGGTGATAGGAGAAGAAGTATATACTTTGGATGAGCTGGAACAGCAAGAAATTACAAAGAGACCGAATAGCGCCCCTGAAACCCCAATTAGAGTAGATAATGCAACCGAGATTGAGCATAGCCATGAAGAAATTATTCTAAATGAGCCATCAGCTGTTGCACAGGCATCAAATAAAACACCCACTCTAAAGACCCATGCCAAGAATTTACTGTACCTGAATAGAGCTTCCCCAGGGCTACCAGTCACGCGTGGAATGAAATTGAGAAATAACCCGACTAAACAGTAAGTGTTGTCCTAAGTGTAGTGAAAACTGTGAAATACTTTTCAGCTGGACTAAATTTCACTATTTTTATTGCTGCTGAGTGGGGTTAACTCTTTAATTCTAGTGGTAGATTGCTATTATATTTGGGACTGTTGTATTGCTTTATTTTTTGTTTTTGTTGAGGAGATTTGGGAGTGGGTTTTTGGCCTTGTTTTTATTACTCATATATGTATACAATATTTTACGTTCGAACTATCTGAATAGCATTGGAGATCTGATTGGTTTTTCGATCTGCCAGAATGAACTCATACGTAAGGGAATATCAGAACGAAAATTTCATAACCGAAGTCATCGGAGATGCTGAGGATTTAAAAAAATATGCCATTGATAAAGATTTCACAATATTACAGATGAACATCCGGAGCATACTGATGAACTTTGCAGAGTTTACTCTCTTTTTACAGCACTCAACACATAAATTTGATATACTCATTCTCACGGAAACTTTTCAAATAGACGAATTAGAACTTTTTCATTTGAGTGGCTACAACTGTATTTATAATGAAGGAAAGTACAATAGAAATGATGGAATAGTGGTTTACGTTAGGGAGGATATTAAACATTCTAGCCGAATAGTGATGATTGGGGAAATAGCTGCGATCGAAACGGACGTGGGGGAAAAAGATCAAAAAGTAAAGATAACATCTATTTATAAATCTCCCCAGATAAAAATCGAAATTTTCAACGAAGAAATCTCTAACTACCTTCATAAAACGGAAAAATGCAATAAACATATTATAGCAGGTGATATCAATATTAATCTTTTATCGGATGAAATTGTCGTTGAGGAATATTTGAATAATATGTACACTTATGGGTTCGAATCGATAATAAACAGATGCACCCGTCCGAAAACCGGTAGCTGCATTGACCACATATTTGTTAAAGGAGTGAATACACAACACAATAAGCTTAACGGACTTGTCCTGGAATATTTGATAACTGACCACTTTCCAGTCATTATGTGTGCTGATTTGAAAATCTCTAAGAAATCCGAGAAAATGTGTAAGAGAAAGTGTAAACAATACACCAATTATGAAGGTTTGAGGGAAGGTCTGCTGAATGAGGAATGGAAAGAGATCTATGGGGAAGGAGATGTGCATTATAAAACGGAAAAATTTATTAACATTTTAAAAAAATATATAGAAGACAACACCAAGACAATTCAATTCAATAACAAGAAGGTCGGACGGAAGAAATGGATGACACCTGCTTTGCTCAAGTTGATAAATAAGAAAAATTCACTGTACATGAGGCTGAGAAGAACACCACTCAATGAATCTCTTCAACAGGAATATGTATCGGTCAGAAACAGATTGAAGTATGAAATAATTGGAGCAAAGAAAAAATACTTGCAAGAATATATACATAATGAACAGTCTGACTCGAAGGCACTTTGGGCCCAAGTGAAAGATTTATGTAATGACAGGAAACCCGAACCAGATGTTCAGTTTGCTGAGCTTCTTGATGATGAAATCTCTGATAGTACTGATGTTGCTGAGAAATTCAATAATTACTACACTTCATTGGGCAGGTCTTACGCTGAGAAAATTCAATCGCCAAAAAAAATCCCTCCTGAAATACCATTTTTGTCGCATTCGTTCTTCATTTCCCCGACTGATCCTACTGAGGTGGAAAAAATAATTGCTGAGTTGAAATCGAAAAAGGCAGTGGGATTTGATGGATTGCGAGCAGAAACCTTAAAACGGATAAGAAGAGAAATTGCACAACCTCTGTCACATCTGGTGAATCTTTATATATCTGAGGGAATCTTTCCGGACATACTTAAAATCGGCATTATAAGACCGATTTATAAAAATGGAGATAAATCCAGAATAAACAACTACAGACCCATAACACTGCTGAGCACCTTAGCTAAGGTAGTTGAAAGAATATTGAAGGTAAGAATGGTGAAATTTCTGGGGAAATATGAGATTCTTTCAAAAAATCAATTTGGCTTTAGGGAAGGTAAATCTACAGAGGATGCGCTGAAGGCTCTGATAGGAAAGATCTATAATTGTATGGATGAACAACAACCTTGCTTGGGAATTTTTATAGATCTTTCGAAAGCATTTGATACGGTATCTCATGATAAACTTTTAGATAAACTCTATGCATATGGTTTTCGTGGTGTCGCATATAATTTGATGAAGAGTTACCTGTCTAACCGAAAACAAATAGTGGAAATTAACGGACATAGAAGTGGAGAGCGTGTGGTTACTTATGGAGTTCCTCAAGGAACTGTTCTTGGACCACTATTATTTTTGATATATGTGAATAGCCTATTCGAGCTACGGACTAGAGGGGAAATGGTTGGGTTTGCTGACGATGTTGCCGTATTCCATCAAGGTGAAACTTGGGAAAATCTCAAACACATAAGCGAGGTAGACTTTTCGGAAATTATGCAATGGCTTCAATATAATTTGCTCACTTTAAATGTAGAAAAGACCAGATACCTGCCGTTCACGTCATACACCCCAGGATTACCAAATTTCAAAGAACTGAATATTTCATCTACAGTATCTATTCCAGAAACAGCCTCTATAAAATATCTCGGCATTGTTATAGACCGACATTTGAAGTGGGATGAGCACGTGAAATATATAAACAGAAAACTGAGAGGATTGCTGTATAGATTTAAATATGTTACAAGATATGTGGAGGACAGAAAAAACTTGCATATATTATACGATGGTTTGGTGAGCTCGCAAATATCATATGGAATTTTGGGATGGGGTGGGCTCTATGATAATCAACTGAAAAAAGTCAACATATTGCAGAAACGCATTTTGAAAATAATGTATCAAAAAGAAATTACTTACCCCAGCCACCTGATATATGAATTGTCAAAAGTTTTGGACGCCCGGCAAATATACACTCTCAAAATTGTATGCGATATATACAAGAAAAAACTTCCCATGGATACATTACAGCATCACTACAACACAAGAGGAGAAAATAGATATGGCAGGCCTAGGAGCAAAAAAAAAATTGGGCAGCGGTACTACGCACATATTGCCCCAAGATTGATGGATCTCATTCCGGGAGAACTCATGTTAATTAAGAACTATGTGAAATTCAAAAAAAGTGCTAAACAATGGATATTGAATACAGATAAAAAAACTATTCACGGAATCATTAACCTGAGCAGTATGTAATTTTTTCAATGTTTTGTTCCGATTGTGACCTTATGTACTGATTGTGACTTTTTATTACACCAATTGCGACTTGTTGAACCGATTATGACTTTTTATACCGATTGTGACTTTCTAAACCGATTACGACTTAAATAGAAAATCTTGTTTTTTTTTTACACAAAGTGATGTTTTGTCAGAATAGATCATTTAGTTTTAAGTTTGCAACCTGTAAACGAATTCCTACCACGTACAGTCGAAATGACTCTGTGGATGTATGTAGTTTATGGTAAATAAACTTATTATTATTATTATTTCAAACATGGGACACCGTTCTGATGGGACACCTCATTCAAGGTGAGTCCATAGTGCTCGATCGGTCGATAACTCCTGTTAATTTTGGACTAGGAAAATTATTCAAACTTTGACGGAATCGACAGCACTCATCGCATAAGCTTAAATTATTTTTGACTCTATAGGACGGTCTGAAAGTGGTGAAACACGATACCTCCTTATTTTTCAAATGGGAATGCCAATTTTTATATAATACCCCATTTGCAATCATTCATCTATAGTACTTTTTGACAAAGGTCATTTTCTTCGAAAAATTTCATGGTTTTGATGGTTTCAATTGAATATCATCTTGGAAAGCGTTCGACTTAATTGAAGGATTAATTTTTTTTTGAATTCCCAAAAAATATTTAAGTCTTCTACAAATTTATGGGCGCCCTATATATTTGTCATTCATTTCGTGTTCTGTACTGATATTTAAACAAAATGAAATGGAGACCACTTGAACAAACAGAAATATAGTCAGAATTCTCTTAGGGAGTTTGAAATGACTCCATATTTTCAGCTGAAAAAGTGTCATCAATACTTATCGCTCATATGATCTGCTCAGATGTCTGCAAACTTTTTTAATAATTGCAGTTCGAATTGAAAAAAGATTCAAGACATCTGAGCAGTTCACATAAGCGATAAATAATTTCGATGACACTTTTTCAGCTGGAAATATGAAGTCATTGCGAACTCCCTAAGATAATTGTGTTTGTTTCTGTTAGTTCAAGTGGTCTATTTTGCTGATTTCTTTGATTTGGCTTATCTTCAATTGATATTATTATTTGGTGTGATATAGAGTTAAGTAATCTTATACCTTGAAATTGTATGCGGGAAAAGCATACTGCCAGTCCCAGTACAAAACATGAAATGCGAAGCATTTTGAAAATATTTCATTTTTGGCACAAATTGTCCAAATGAAATTTGAATACTACTCACTAGGCTAAAATTTCATGAACTATATTTCTGTTTGTTCACATGGTCTCCATTTCATTTTGCCTGAATATGTTTTAAATATTTCGATGATTTCTTTGATTTGCTCCAAAATTTACCGGAATTATCGACCGATCGAGCATTTTTGACTCACCCTGTATATATTTTTCATTTATTTCGAGATTCAATATACTTTGTACCCATCGTGTTATTGTTATTATGTAATATATAGGGTTTTCACATTTAATTAAAAATGAAATATTGTTAAATAAATGAAGGAGTGTAGGTATTTTTAAAATAGGACACCCTATATGACTGGATTACAATTTTACGATGAACACGAAATGAATTACATCTCCAAATGAATGACATATATAGGGTGTCCCATGAAAAAATTCAGACGAAAATTTCAATTTCTTGCAAACAGTTGACATTTTTGGAAAAACGATAACGGAATAATTTTCTACAAATCTGGGGCTAAAGAACTGCGTATTTATGAAAATTTTTAGGAAACACCAACTTTTTCTATGTACTCTACTATGTACAAAACGATAATTAATTTCTATGATTTGTTATGAGTATCATATAATAAATCATAAAACCTCCTGAAAAATACGTTCCAGAAATCTCGAACAGAAACCAAGATATACCGAAATATTTAAAACAATTATTTTTCAGGAACGCCCTGTAACTCGAGAATCGAGATATCTATGATTCTTGAATATTTTTCTCTGTCTTATAGTTTTCGAGATGCTTTCAGTGAGGATCAAATTTAGGACACCTCGTAGATATATGATAGAACTTAAAATTATTAGTTCCTTAATATTTTTTTCATATAACTATATTTATACGTAAAGGACAATCCCGTTGCGAATGATATAATTACAAGACATTCTCTTCATACAACGAGAATTTCCGAAGTGCATAGACTCCAAGACATTTTGATACACAGCATAGAGTTCCAAGACATTCTTGTCATATATGTATTAAGCCCACTTTCATCTACCACCATGAAATTTCCTTGATGACGAATGAATTTTATTTTCTGTTAATTTCTCGTATGTAATCTTTGATGTCCTCCAACCACTACGTGATATAAAGGAAATATTCAAGAAATAACATATAAGATGGAAAAAAAACGAAATAATAGAAAAACTATACCTTTGTATAGGGTGGGTACTCTGTTAAACATGCCCGCCGCTAACTATTTTAGCGCCGCGTTCAATAAGTACGAATTAGTAGTCCTAGTACAAATTTTTATTCGTTGTTTAAAAAATTGTTAAAGACAAATGTGGTGACAACATTATTTGATTGTTTTTGAAAAATAATCTTGATACATAAACTTGGTGATAAACGGATAACGGAATTTTAAGATTTGATTCTTTTGAAATTGGAATTCAAGCAATTCGATGAAGATGTTCTAATAAAAACTGATGTTTTCGATACAATTATTGGGCTCAAATTTGTAGTAACTTGTTAGAAATATTTTCATCTTCAACACCCTGCATATCAGAAGAGAAAAGATTAAGCACCTATATTTGCATTAAATTCATTTTAATTGTCATTCGTCTTCTAGAGAAAAATCAATTCTTAAAAAAAGAAGAGGAGGTTCTTGGGGAACACCAAGTGAGAAGGAATCTTCTTCCTTTACAATTTACTTATTGAAAATCACAACAAAGCAATGGAAATTGAATTCAACAATCCCAAATTTTTCCCAAAAAAACATACACGAATATTGGTTATATATGAGAAATTATATTGAAGCTTTTTAACGATATCTACAATCTGCCGTGTGTTATTCGAAATCGTTTAGTACCTGTCCAAGTTATGATATTTTACGTTCTCCCTACATTTATTTTCAGTAGGTACTTCCGTTCGTTGTTGAAAACATAATCCTCTTCAGTAGGCTAATGTAACATTTCAATTTTCATGGAAAATATTTCTTGAGAAAATGTAACACAACTTTTCCTTAAAAAAAAAATCACCGATTTCACTTTTGGTCTCAAACAAATTGGCATGCCATCCGTAATGATGATATCCATTCTTGCAATTATAAATTAACAATAACAAAATCCAAGACAAACATCTATTGACTCACATCTACAGGTTTTCAAAGAGTCGTAAACATTCGGCGAATCGAGTGTGTTTTATTTCATAAAATCAATTCAACATTCAATCTCCTCAATTTGAGCTCTACCAATAATTTTTTTTTGCGCAAAGCCTACCACAATTTTATGCAGATGTATGAACACTCAATATTTTTCTTTTTTATGGAAAAGAATGGTACGTCTTAAAGGATTTCATTTATATTATTGATTCTGAAAAAAAGTGATATTTCTTCTTATAAAGATGAAGCACTTCAATACATATCTTTCAAAAAGTGTTAGTTTTCGGTTATTAGATATGAACTTCTATTAATTTCGGTCAATTTCACTTTTATGATGTATTTGAACATGTACATTCAGAAGTTAGAAAGTCCCAATGAAAACCTTCTGGTAGAAACTCATTTCAAATACACTTATCGGAAAAACAGCCCAAACTGCGCTAGTAAGACTATCAAGCGTCGTCGAGAATTCGAATCCCAAGAAGCGAAATACACCTGTGTCTCTTCAAACCCTTCTCGGAAACATTCACGTACGTGAATCAACCCGACATGCATAATAGGTATGTATTTAATTCTTCAAAGTGATAAAAAATTTCGACTTTCCGAGATCCACACAGTGTTGCATTTTACGGATCTCTCAAAGTTCGTATGACACCTCTACCACGATATACATTTTTGATGACAGCGCCAATTCTCTCGAACTTCATTTGTACAATTTGCATGTAATTAGTGACCGCTATGAGCTCCATCTCAAACTTCGCCAGAATGATATATACTACCTTAGGATACCGAAAATGAACGAAATACGTTACGAGATCCGGCCATCGGATCTCATGATCTCGTAGCGTTGATAACTTGGTTGTATACGGATCTCGTATTCCTACACCAGACATATATATATATATATATATATATATATATATATATATATATATATATATATATATATATATATATATATATATATATATATATATTTATCCAATAGACGTATTCAGTCCCGTTATACTTGGCAGGCTACCTCAGACCCATGTGATCCGAGTGTTTTCTTGGAGTGTATATGTGAAAAATCAGCTGTTTGAAAATATAACTCCATAGGCATCCATAGAGGGGAAAATTTTTTTTTCATTCAAGAAAGTTATATATTCTGTTCTCTTTTTGAGACCCGTCACGTTCCGCCGACTTTTCATTCCCACATATACTCGACTGACATGTACAGCCCACCTTGTCGATCCCAGCGGTGTTGTCAGATCTTAGGATCTTATCGCGTCTATTCGATATACCATTTCGTTATAATTGTATAAGTGGCGTTGAGAACTGAACGAATCAAGATAATATTGCATTTTTCGCATGGTTCAGCTATTTCATGAAACATGTTTATTGAATAATCTCAACTGTTACTTTGAATGAATGAAAATTTGTATGTCCGTAATTTTCGAATATCGAGTAGAAATGATCTCAAACGATTGTAATTGAATCCAGAAAATATCGATATCTTACAATATATCCGCCAATCACGATTATATTATGTCTGAATCTGGAGTTAGGTGATGAAATAAGTTATCTGAAATTTTGGTTATGAGTTCTTGTGTTTGATGAGAGCACAGCGAAACTTTTGTGAGATGAGTTGTATTTGATCGACCATTATAGCGAGAAAACATCAAGGATGGCAAAATAGATATTATGATTTTGTTAATTTATAATAAGTTTAATACTAATACTTCTTAGTTACAACTAAATTGAATACGATGAACATTCTTAGAATTTGTCTCAGTGCTGAAATCATCTGGAAAAATTAGAATATGTGAGTGAAATAGATATTGTGATCGGGTACTTGATTAAAAAACTCATTGAAAATATAATTAATACTTTTCAGTCTCCATGAAATATTTTTATTAACAATCTATTTTGCTGGAATTCTATATATACTAGGATTTAAATTCTGACTTAGTCATCATTCTGGAAACTTGGTGAATGCGTGGAAATGAATTCCATACATTTATGTTTTCTGGGAGGCTTCTTATTCCTTACATGATTCTCAAAGTGTTTGAAGTACTAAATTCTTCTCCTCTCCTGGCCATATATGACGTTTCTGTTTTACTTCTTCACTTTAAGTGACCACGTCAGTTGAAGAACCTTGGAATATAAGTATCAAATATTAGATTTTTTTTGGAACATTCTGGGCTTTCACTGCCATTATCTCAAACAGAACCTATATAAAACATTTATTCCTGCCTACTTCAATAGGTGTACAGGGTGGGCAAATTTCGATGTTTTAGCACTACAACTTTTAAACCATTAGACATAGACAAAATCTCATACCGCTTCTCGGTCTCTTTTTCTGAGAAAGTAACAAGAGTAGTATTCATTTTTGGCCACCTTCTTTTGTTTTCGTGTTATAAGCGAAAATTGGGAAAATACTGAAGATAGAGCTCTGAAATTGAAACATTATCGAGGCACTTTTTCACGTAGAATCCAGTAGCGGTCTTGTTTTTTCAAAAGGGTCATTAATTACGAAGCTTCGACCCAAAATTAAAGTTAAATATTGAGACTCTTAGTTAAAAAAAGATTTTTGACCATTTTCTGTTATTTATTTTGATTCAAACCACATAATGTTATATATTTTTGAAATCAGGAAAAATTAGGCTTTCAAGAAATGACACAGAAATTTAGTGTTCCCCTTTGAAAAAACATAACTGGATTCTACGTAAAAAAGTGCCTGTATAATGTTTTAATTTCGGGGCTCTAGCATCAGTATTAGCGGAAATATAAAAGTTTTTCGATATCGCCATTTTTCCAATTTTCGTTTATAACTCGAAAATAAAAGCAGGTGGCCAAAAATAAATACAACTCTTGCTATTTTCTCAGAAAAAGAGACCGAGTATAGGGTATCAGATTTTGTCTATCACCTCAGGTTTAAAAGTTGTAGTGCTAAAACATCGAAATTTGCCCACCCGGTACACTCTGTTTGTGAGGAACAAATTATATTTGGCCTCAGATATAAAACAGAAATTAACTATTGAACTGCTCAAAATAGTCATTATTTATTTTTCGTTGCAATTAAGTTTTGAAATCATAATACAATCGTGTGTTTTTTCAGATGTGAATCTGAAAAATTTCTATGCTAATTGATTTTTTTCCGTCTGAAACATATAAAACACTTAATATTAATTATTCTTCAAACTTCAAAAATGCAATACGATGAAAAGTGTTAGAATGAAAAACATAGAAGGAAATAACAAACAAATGAAATCAACAACAGAAGTCAGTCGTGCATTTGTGGTTACAGCAGCAATTGACCTTTCCACGTGGGAGATTATAGATAGCTGCGTGACATCCTAGTCCAAGAAAATCAACAATGGCTTACTTGGATAATTTTTCATCAAAAAGAAAGAAAGGAAGAAGAGCAGTCCCTCATACCAAAGTGGTTTCCTTAGACACGTGTGTCAAGCTTTCGTCACTGTGCAATACGATGAAAAATGTTAGAAAGAGAAACATTGAAGAAAATAAAAAACGAATGAAATCAACAACAGAAGTCAGTCGTGCATTCGTGGTTACAGCAGCAATTGACCTTACCACGTGGGAGATTACAGCTACCTGCGTGACATCCGAGCCCAAGAAAATCAACAATGTGGAACGGCTTACTTGGATAATTGTTCATTAAACAAAAAGAAGGGAATAAGAACAGTTCCTTATATCAAAGTGGTTTCCTTAGACACGTGTGTCAAGCTTTCGTCCCTGTGCAATACGATGAAAAGTGTTAGAATGAGAAACATAGAAGGAAATAACAAACAAATGAAATCAACAACAGAAGTCAGTCGTGCATTTGTGGTTACAGCAGCAATTGACCTTACCACGTGGGAGATTATAGCTACCTGCGTGACATTCGAGTCCAAGAAAATCAACAATGTGGAATGGCTTACTTGGATAATTGTTGATTGAACAAAACGAAGGGAATAAGAACAGTCCCTTATACCAAAGTGGTTTCCTTAGACACGCGTGTCAAGCTTTCGTCCCTGTGCAATACGATGAAAAGTGTAAGAATGAGAGTCATAGGAGGAAATAACAAACAAATGAAATCAACAACAGAAGTCAGTCGTGCATTTGTGGTTACAGCAGCAATTGACCTTACCACGTAAAAGATAATAGCTACCTGCGTGTCATCCGAGTCCAAGAAAATCAACAATGTGGAATGGCTTACTTGGATAATTGATCATTATACAGAAAGAAGGGAATAAGAACAGTCCCTTATACCAATGTGGTTTCCATAGACACGTGTGTCAAGCTTTCGTCCCTGTGCAATACGATGAGAAGTGTTAGAATGAGAAACATTGAAGGAAATAACAAACAAATCAAATCAACAACAGAAGTCAGTCGTGCATTTGTGATTACAGCAGCAATTGACCTTACCAATTGAGAGATTGTAGCTACATGCGTGACATCCGAGTCCAAGAAAATCAACAATGTGGAATGGCTTACTTGGATAATTGTTGATTAAACAAAAAAAAGGGAATAAAAACAGTCCCTCATACCAAAGTGGTTTTCTCAGACATGTGTGTCAAGCTTTCGTCCCTGTGCAATACGATGAAAAGTGTTAGAATGAAAAACATAGAAGGAAATAACAAACAAATGAAATCAACAACAGAAGTCAGTCGTGCATTTGTGGTTACAGCAGCAATTGACCTTTCCACGTGGGAGATTATAGATAGCTGCGTGACATCCTAGTCCAAGAAAATCAACAATGTGGAATGGCTTACTTGGATAATTTTTCATCAAAAAGAAAAAAAGGAAGAAGAGCAGTCCCTCATACCAAAGTGGTTTCCTTAGACACGTGTGTCAAGCTTTCGTCACTGTGCAATACGATGAAAAATGTTAGAATGAGAAACATTGAAGAAAATAAAAAACGAATGAAATCAACAACAGAAGTCAGTCGTGCATTCGTGGTTACAGCAGCAATTGACCTTACCACGTGGGAGATTACAGCTACCTGCGTGACATCCGAGCCCAAGAAAATCAACAATGTGGAACGGCTTACTTGGATAATTGTTCATCAAAAAGAAAAAAAGGAAAGAGAACAAACCCTTGTGGTTTCCTTAGACACGTGTGTCAAGCTCTCGTCCCTGTGCAATACGATGAAAAGTGTTAGAATGAGAAACATAAAAGGAAATAACAAACAAATGAAATTAACAACAGAAGTCAGTCGTGCATTTGTGGTTACAGCAGCAATTGACCTTACCACGTGGGAGATTATAGCTAGCTGCGTGACATCCTAGTCCAAGAAAATCAACAATGTGGAATGGCTTACTTGGATAATTGTTCATCAAAAAGAAAAAAGGGAATAAGAACAGTCCCTCATACCAATGTGGCTTCCTTAGATACGTAAGTCAAGTTTTCGTCCCTGTGTAATACGATGAAAAAAGTTAGAATGAGAAACATTGAAGGAAATAACAAACAAATGAAATCAACAACAGAAGTCAGTCGTGCATTTGTGGTTACAGCAGCAATTGACCTTACCACGTGGGAGATTATAGATACCTGCGTGACATCCGAGTCCAAGAAAATCAACAATGTGGAATGGCTTACTTGAATAATTGATCATTATACAGAAAGAATGGAATAAGAATAGTCCCTTATACCGATGTGGTTTCCTAGACACGTGTGTCAAGCTTTCGTCCCTGTGCAATACGATGAAAAGTGTTAGAATGAGAAAAATTGATGGAAATAACAAACAAATGAAATCAACAACAGAAGTCAGCCGTCCAATTGTGGTTACAGCAGCAATTGACCTTACCACGTGGAAGCTTATAGCTACCTGCGTGACATCCGAGTCCAAGAAAATCAACAATGTGGAATGGCTTACTTGGATAATTGTTGATTGAACATAAAGAAGGGAATAAGAACAGTCCCTCATACCAAAGTGGTTTTCTTAGACACGTGTGTCAAGCTTTCGTCCCTGTGCAATACGATGAGAAGTGTTAGAATGAGAAACATTGAATAAAATAACAAACGAATGATATCAACAACAGAAGTCAGTCGTGCATTTGTGGTTACAGCAGCAATTGACCTCACCACGTGGGAGATTATAGCTACCTGCGTGACATCCGAGTCCAAGAAAATCAACAATGTGGAATGGCTTACTTGGATAATTGTTCATCAAAAAGAAAAAAAGTAATAAGAACAGTCCCTCATACCAATGTGGCTTCCTTAGACACGTAAGTCAAGCTTTCGTCCCTGTGTAATACGATGAAAAGAGTTAGAATGAGAAACATTGAAGGAAATAACAAACAAATGAAATCAACAACAGAAGTCAGACGTGCATTTGTGGTTACAGCAGCAATTGACCTTACCACGTGGGAGATTATAGCTACCTGCGTGACATCCGAGTCCAAGAAAATCAACAATGTGGAATGGCTTACTTGGATAATTGATCATTATACAGAAAGAATGGAATAAGAATAGTCCCTTATACCGATGTGGTTTCCTAGACACGTGTGTCAAGCTTTCGTCCCTGTGCAATACGATGAAAAGTGTTAGAATGAGAAAAATTGATGGAAATAACAAACAAATGAAATCAACAACAGAAGTCAGCCGTCCAATTGTGGTTACAGCAGCAAATGACTTTACCACGTGGGAGCAATACGATGAGAAGTGTTAGAATGAAAAACATTGAAGGAAATAACAAACAAATGAACTCAACAACAGAAGTCAGTCGTGCATTTGTGGTTACAGCAGCAATTGACCTTACCACGTGGGAGATTATAGCTATCTGCGTGACATCCGAGTCTAAGAAAATCAACAATGTGGAATGGCTTACTTTGATAATTGTTCATTAAACAAAAAGAAGGAAATAAGCACAGTCCCTTATACCAAATTGGTTTCCTTAGACACGTGTGTCAAGCTTTCGTCCCTGTGCAATACGATGAAAAGTGTTAGAATGAGAAACATTGAAGAAAATAACAAACGAATGAAATCAACTACAGAAGTCAGTAGTGCATTTGTGGTTACAGCAGCAATTGACCTTAACACGTGGGAGATTATAGCTACCTGCGTGACATCGTAGTCCAAGAAAATCAACAATGTGGAATGGCTTACTTGGATAATTGTTCATCAAAATGAAAAAAGGGAATAAGAACAGTACCATAAACCAAAGTGGTTTCCTTAGACACGTGTGTCAAGCTTTCGTCCCTGTGCAATACGATGAAAAGTATTAGAATGTGAAACATTGAAGAAAATAACAAACGAATGAAATCAACAACAGAAGTCAGTCGTGCATTTGTGGTTACAGCAGCAATTGACCTAACCACGTGGGAGGTTATAGCTCCCTGCGTGACATCCGAGTCCAAGAAAATCAACAATGTGGAATGGCTTACTTGGATAATTGTTCATTAAACAAAAAGAAGGGAATAAGAACAGTCCCTTATACCAAAGTGGTTTCCTTAGACACGTGTGTCAAGCTTTCGTCCCTGTGCAATACGATAAAAAGTGTTAGAATGAGAAACATAGAAGGAAATAACAAACAAATGAAATCAACAACAGAAGTCAATCGTGCATTCGTGGTTACAGCAGCAATGGACCTTACCAGGTGAGAGATTATAGCTACCTGCGTGACATCCGAGTCCAAGAAAATCAACAATGTGGAATGGCTTACTTGGATAATTGTTCATTAAACAAAAAGAAGGGAATAAGAACAGTCCCTTATACCAAAGTGGTTTCCTTAGACACGTGTGTCAAGCTTTCGTCCCTGTGCAATACGATAAAAAGTGTTAGAATGAGAAACATAGAAGGAAATAACAAACAAATGAAATCAACAACAGAAGTCAATCGTGCATTCGTGGTTACAGCAGCAATGGACCTTACCACGTGAGAGATTATAGCTACCTGCGTGACATCCGAGTCCAAGAAAATCAACAATGTGGAATGGCTTACTTGGATAATTGTTCATTAAACAAAAAGAAGGGAATAAGAACAGTCCCTTATACCAAAGTGGTTTCCTTAGACACGTGTGTCAAGCTTTCGTCCCTGTGCAATACGATGAAAAGTGTTAGAATGAGAAACATTGAAGAAAATAACAAACGAATGAAATCAACAACAGAAGTCAGTCGAGTATTTGTGGTTACAGCAGCAATTGACCTTACCACGTGGGAGATTATAGCTACCTGCGTTATTAGAATGAGAAACATTAAAGGAAATAACAAACAAATGAAATCAACAACAGAAGTCAGTCGTGGATTTGTGGTTACAGCAGCAATTGACCTTACCACGTGGGAGATTATAGCTACCGGCGTGACATCCGAGTCCAAGAAAATCAACAATGTGGAATTGCTCACTTGGATAATTGTTCATTAAACAAAAAGAAGGGATTAAGAACAGTCCCTTATACCAAATTGGTTTCCTTAGACACGCGTGTCAAGCTTTCGTCCCTGTGCAATACGATGAAAAGTGTTAGAATGAGAAACATTGAAGAAAATAACAAACGAATGAAATCAACAACAGAAGTCAGTCGTGCATTTGTGGTTACAGCAGCAATTGACCTTACCACGTGGGAGATTACTGCTACCTGCGTGACATCCGAGCCCAAGAAAATGAACAATGTGGAACGGCTTACTTGGATAATTGTTCATTAAACAAAAAGAAGGGAATAAGAACAGTCCCTTATACCAAAGTGGTTTCCTTAGACACGTGTGTCAAGCTTTCGTCCCTGTGCAATACGATGAGAAATGTTAGAATGAGAAACATTAAAGGAAATAACAAACAAATGAAATCAACAACAGAAGTCATTCGTGCATTTGTGGTTACAGCAGCAATTGACCTTACCACGTAAAAGATAATAGCTACCTGCGTGTCATCCGAGTCCAAGAAAATCAACAATGTGGAATGGCTTACTTGGATAATTGATCATTATACAGAAAGAAGGGAATAAGAACAGTCCCTTATACCAACGTGGTTTCCATAGACACGTGTGTCAAGCTTTCGTCCCTGTGCAATATGATGAGAAGTGTTAGAATGGGAACCATTGAAGGAAATAACAAACAAATCAAATCAACAACAGAAGTCAGTCGTGCATTTGTGATCACAGCAGCAATTGACCTTACCACGTGGGAGATTATAGCTACCTGCGTGACATCCGAGTCCAAGAAAATCAACAATGTGGAATGGCTTAATTGGATAATTGATCATTATACAGAAAGAATTAAGTAAGAACAGTCCCTTATACCAATGTGGTTTCCATAGACACGTGTGTCAAGCTTTCGTCCCTGTGCAATATGATGAGAAGTGTTAGAATGGGAACCATTGAAGGAAATAACAAACAAATCAAATCAACAACAGAAGTCAGTCGTGCATTTGTGATCACAGCAGCAATTGACCTTACCACGTGGGAGATTATAGCTACCTGCGTGACATCCGAGTCCAAGAAAATCAACAATGTGGAATGGCTTAATTGGATAATTGATCATTATACAGAAAGAATTAAGTAAGAACAGTCCCTTATACCAATGTGGTTTCCATAGACACGTGTGTCAAGCTTTCGTCCCTGTGCATTACGATGAAAAGTGTTAGAATGAGAAACATTGAAGAAAATAACAAACGAATGAAATCAACAACACAAGTCAGTCGTGCATTTGTGGTTACAGCAGCAATTGACCTTACCACGTGGGAGATTATAGCTACCTGCGTGACATCCGAGTCCAAGAAAATCAACAATGTGTAACGGCTTACTTGGATAATTGTTCATTAAACAAGAAGAATTGAATAAGAACAGTCCCTTATACCAAAGTGGTATCCTTAGACACGTGTGTCAAGCTTTCGTCCCTGTGCAATACGATGAAAAGTGTTAGAATGAGAAACATTGAAGGAAATAACAAACAAATGAAATCAACAACAGAAGTCAGTCGAGCATTTTTGGTTACAGCAGCAATTGACCTTACCACGTTACAGATTATAGCTACCTGCGTGTCATCCGAGTCCAAGAAAATCAACAATATGGAATGGCTTACTTGGATAATTGATCATCATACAGAAAGAAGGGAATAAGAACAGTCCCTTATACCAATAAGGTTTCCATAGACACGTGTGTCAAGCTTTCGTCCCTGTGCAATACGATGAGAAGTGTTAGAATGAGAAACATTGAAGGAAATAACAAACAAATGAAATCAACAACAGAAGTCAGCCGTCCAATTGTGGTTACAGCAGCAATTGACCTTACCACGTGGGAGATTATAGCTACCCGCGTGTCATCCGAGTCCAAGAAAATCAACAATGTGGAATGGCTTACTTGGATAATTGTTCATTAAACAAAAAGAAGGGAATAAGAACAGTCCCTTATACCAAAGTGGTTTCCTTAGACACCTGTGTCAAGCTTTCGTTCCTGTGCAATACGATGAAAAGTGTTAGAATGAGAAACATAGAAGGAAATAACAAAGAAATGAAATCAACAACAGAAGTCAGTCGTGCATTTGTGGTTACAGCAGCAATTGACCTTACCACGTGGGAGATTATAGATACCTGCGTGACATCCGAGTCCAAGAAAATCAACAATGTCGAATGGCTTACTTGGATAATTGTTCATTAAACAAAACGAATGGAATAAGAACAGTCCCTTATACCAAAGTGGTTTCCTTAGACACGCGTGTCAAGCTTTCGTCCCTGTGCAATACGATGAAAAGTGTTAGAATGAGAAACATAGAAGGAAATAACAAACAAATGAAATCAACAACAGAAGTCAGCCGTGCATTTGTGGTTACAGCAGCAATTGACCTTACCACGTGGGAGATTATAGCTACCTGTGTGACATTCGAGTCCAAGAAAATCAACAATGTGGAATAGTAAGCCATTGCTTACTTGGATAATTGTTGATTGAACTAAACGAAGGGAATAAGAACAGTCCCTTATACCAAAGTGGTTTCCTTAGACACGCGTTTCAAGCTTTCGTCCCTGTGCAATACGATGAAAAGTGTTAGAATGAGAAACATAGAAGGAAATAACAAACAAATGAAATCAACAACAGAAGTCAGTCGTGCATTTGTGGTTACAGCAGCAATTGACCTTACCACGTGGGAGATTATAGCTACCTGCGTGACATCCGAGTCCAAGATAATCAACAATGTGGAATGGCCTACTTGGATAATTGTTGATTAAACAAAAAAAAGAGAATAAGAACAGTCCCTTATACCAAAGTGGTTTCCTTAGACACGTGTGTCAAGCTTTCGTCCCTGTGCAATACGATGAGAAGTGTTAGAATGAGAAACATTGAAGGAAATAACAAACAAATGAAATCAACATTAGAAGTCAGTCGTGCATTTGTGGTTACAGCAGCAATTGACCTTACCACGTGGGAGATTATAGCTACCTGCGTGACATCCGAGTCCAAGAAAATCAACAATGTGGAATGGCCTACTTGGATAATTGTTGATTAAACAAAAAAAAAATAAGAACAGTCCCTTATACCAAAGTGGTTTCCTTAGACACGCGTGTCAAGCTTTCGTCCCTGTGCAATACGATGAAAAGTGCTGGAATGAGAATCATTGAAGAAAATAACAAACGAATGAAATCAACAACAGAAGTCAGTCGTGCATTTGTGGTTACAGCAGCAATTGACCTCACCACGTGGGAGATTATAGCTACCTGCGTGACATCCGAGTCCAAGATAATCAACAATGTGGAATGGCCTACTTGGATAATTGTTGATTAAACAAAAAAAAAATAAGAACAGTCCCTTATACCAAAGTGGTTTCCTTAGACACGTGTGTCAAGCTTTCGTCCCTGTGCAATACGATGAAAAGTGTTAGAATGAGAAACATAGAAGGAAATAACAAACAAATGAAATCAACAACAGAAGTCAGTCGTGCATTTGTGGTTACAGCAGCAATTGACCTTACCACGTGGGAGCTTATAGCTACCTGCGTGACATCCGAGTCCAAGAAAATCAACAATGTGGAATGGCTTACTTGGATAATTGTTGATTGAACAAAAAGAAGGGAATAAGAACAGTCCCTCATACCAAAGTGGTTTTCTTAGACACGTGTGTCAAGCTTTCGTCCCTGTGCAATACGACGAAAAGTGTTAGAATGAGAAACATTGAAGGAAATAACAAACAAATGAAATCAACAACAGTAGTCAGTCGTGCATTTGTGGTTTCAGCAGCAATTGACCTTACCACGTGGGAGATTATAGCTACCTGCGTGACATCCGAGTCCAAGAAAATCAACAATGTGGAATGACTTACTTGGATAATTGATCATTATACAGAAAGAATGAAGTAAGAACAGTCCCTTATACGAATGTGGTTTCCATAGACACGTGTGTCAAGCTTTCGTCCCTGTGCAATACGATGAAAAGTGTACGAATGAGAAACATAGAAGGAAAAAACAAACAAATGAAATCAACAACAGAAGTCAGTCGTGCATTTGTGGTTACAGCAGCAATTGACATTACCACGTGGGAGATTCTAGCTACCTGCGTGACATCCGAGTCCAAGAAAATCAACAATGTGGAATGGCTTATTCGGATAATTGTTCATTAAACAAAAAGAAGGGAATAAGAACAGTCCCTTATACCAAAGTGGTTTCCTTAGACACGCGTGTCAAGCTTTCGTCCCTGTGCAATACGATGAAAAAAGTGTTAGAATGAGAAACATTGAAGAAAATAACAAACGAATGAAATCAACAAGAGAAGTCAGTCGTGCATTTGTGGTTACAGCAGCAATTGACCTTACCACGTGGGAGATGATAGCTACCTGCGTGACATCCGAGTCCAAGAAAATCAACAATGTGGAATGGCCCACTTGGATAATTGTTGATCAAACAAAAAAAAGGGAATAAGAACAGTCCCTTATACCAAAGTGGTTTCCTAAGACACGCATGTCAAGCTTTCGTCCCTGTGCAATACGATGAAAAGTGTTAGAATGAGAAACATTGAAGAAAATAACAAACGAATGAAATCAACAACAGAAGTCAGTCGTGCATTTGTGGTTACAGCAGCAATTGACCTTACCACGTGGGAGATTATAGCTACCTGCGTGACATCCGAGTCCAAGAAAATCAACAATGTGGAACGGCTTACTTGGATAATTGTTCATTAAACAAAAAGAATTGAATAAGAACAGTCCCTTATACCAAAGTGGTTTCCTTAGACACGTGTGTCAAGCTTTCGTCCCTGTGCAATACGATAAAAAGTGTTAGAATGAGAAACATAGAAGGAAATAACAAACAAATGAAATCAACAACAGAAGTCAATCGTGCATTCGTGGTTACAGCAGCAATGGACCTTACCACGTGAGAGATTATAGCTACCTGCGTGACATCCGAGTCCAAGAAAATCAACAATGTGGAATGGCTTACTTGGATAATTGTTCATTAAACAAAAAGAAGGGAATAAGAACAGTCCCTTATACCAAAGTGGTTTCCTTAGACACGTGTGTCAAGCTTTCGTCCCTGTGCAATACGATGAAAAGTGTTAGAATGAGAAACATTGAAGAAAATAACAAACGAATGAAATCAACAACAGAAGTCAGTCGAGCATTTGTGGTTACAGCAGCAATTGACCTTACCACGTGGGAGATTATAGCTACCTGCGTTATTAGAATGAGAAACATTAAAGGAAATAACAAACAAATGAAATCAACAACAGAAGTCAGTCGTGCATTTGTGGTTACAGCAGCAATTGACCTTACCACGTGGGAGATTATAGCTACCGGCGTGACATCCGAGTCCAAGAAAATCAACAATGTGGAATTGCTCACTTGGATAATTGTTCATTAAACAAAAAGAAGGGAATAAGAACAGTCCCTTATACCAAAGTGGTTTCCTTAGACACGCGTGTCAAGCTTTCGTCCCTGTGCAATACGATGAAAAGTGTTAGAATGAGAAACATTGAAGAAAATAACAAACGAATGAAATCAACAACAGAAGTCAGTCGTGCATTTGTGGTTACAGCAGCAATTGACCTTACCACGTGGGAGATTACTGCTACCTGCGTGACATCCGAGCCCAAGAAAATGAACAATGTGGAACGGCTTACTTGGATAATTGTTCATTAAACAAAAAGAAGGGAATAAGAACAGTCCCTTATACCAAAGTGGTTTCCTTAGACACGTGTGTCAAGCTTTCGTCCCTGTGCAATACGATGAGAAATGTTAGAATGAGAAACATTAAAGGAAATAACAAACAAATGAAATCAACAACAGAAGTCATTCGTGCATTTGTGGTTACAGCAGCAATTGACCTTACCACGTAAAAGATAATAGCTACCTGCGTGTCATCCGAGTCCAAGAAAATCAACAATGTGGAATGGCTTACTTGGATAATTGATCATTATACAGAAAGAAGGGAATAAGAACAGTCCCTTATACCAATGTGGTTTCCATAGACACGTGTGTCAAGCTTTCGTCCCTGTGCAATATGATGAGAAGTGTTAGAATGGGAACCATTGAAGGAAATAACAAACAAATCAAATCATCAACAGAAGTCAGTCGTGCATTTGTGATCACAGCAGCAATTGACCTTACCACGTGGGAGATTATAGCTACCTGCGTGACATCCGAGTCCAAGAAAATCAACAATGTGGAATGGCTTAATTGGATAATTGATCATTATACAGAAAGAATTAAGTAAGAACAGTCCCTTATACCAATGTGGTTTCCATAGACACGTGTGTCAAGCTTTCGTCCCTGTGCATTACGATGAAAAGTGTAAGAATGAGAAACATTGAAGAAAATAACAAACGAATGAAATCAACAACACAAGTCAGTCGTGCATTTGTGGTTACAGCAGCAATTGACCTTACCACGTGGGAGATTATAGCTACCTGCGTGACATCCGAGTCCAAGAAAATCAACAATGTGTAACGGCTTACTTGGATAATTGTTCATTAAACAAGAAGAATTGAATAAGAACAGTCCCTTATACCAAAGTGGTATCCTTAGACACGTGTGTCAAGCTTTCGTCCCTGTGCAATACGATGAAAAGTGTTAGAATGAGAAACATTGAAGGAAATAACAAACAAATGAAATCAACAACAGAAGTCAGTCGAGCATTTGTGGTTACAGCAGCAATTGACCTTACCACGTTACAGATTATAGCTACCTGCGTGTCATCCGAGTCCAAGAAAATCAACAATATGGAATGGCTTACTTGGATAATTGATCATCATACAGAAAGAAGGGAATAAGAACAGTCCCTTATACCAATAAGGTTTCCATAGACACGTGTGTCAAGCTTTCGTCCCTGTGCAATACGATGAGAAGTGTTAGAATGAGAAACATTGAAGGAAATAACAAACAAATGAAATCAACAACAGAAGTCAGCCGTCCAATTGTGGTTACAGCAGCAATTGACCTTACCACGTGGGAGATTATAGCTACCCGCGTGTCATCCGAGTCCAAGAAAATCAACAATGTGGAATGGCTTACTTGGATAATTGTTCATTAAACAAAAAGAAGGGAATAAGAACAGTCCCTTATACCAAAGTGGTTTCCTTAGACACCTGTGTCAAGCTTTCGTTCCTGTGCAATACGATGAAAAGTGTTAGAATGAGAAACATAGAAGGAAATAACAAACAAATGAAATCAACAACAGAAGTCAGTCGTGCATTTGTGGTTACAGCAGCAATTGACCTTACCACGTGGGAGATTATAGATACCTGCGTGACATCCGAGTCCAAGAAAATCAACAATGTCGAATGGCTTACTTGGATAATTGTTCATTAAACAAAACGAATGGAATAAGAACAGTCCCTTATACCAAAGTGGTTTCCTTAGACACGCGTGTCAAGCTTTCGTCCCTGTGCAATACGATGAAAAGTGTTAGAATGAGAAACATAGAAGGAAATAACAAACAAATGAAATCAACAACAGAAGTCAGCCGTGCATTTGTGGTTACAGCAGCAATTGACCTTACCACGTGGGAGATTATAGCTACCTGTGTGACATTCGAGTCCAAGAAAATCAACAATGTGGAATGGCTTACTTGGATAATTGTTGATTGAACAAAACGAAGGGAATAAGAACAGTCCCTTATACCAAAGTGGTTTCCTTAGACACGCGTTTCAAGCTTTCGTCCCTGTGCAATACGATGAAAAGTGTTAGAATGAGAAACATAGAAGGAAATTACAAACAAATGAAATCAACAACAGAAGTCAGTCGTGCATTTGTGGTTACAGCAGCAATTGACCTTACCACGTGGGAGATTATAGCTACCTGCGTGACATCCGAGTCCAAGATAATCAACAATGTGGAATGGCCTACTTGGATAATTGTTGATTAAACAAAAAAAAGAGAATAAGAACAGTCCCTTATACCAAAGTGGTTTCCTTAGACACGTGTGTCAAGCTTTCGTCCCTGTGCAATACGATGAGAAGTGTTAGAATGAGAAACATTGAAGGAAATAACAAACAAATGAAATCAACATTAGAAGTCAGTCGTGCATTTGTGGTTACAGCAGCAATTGACCTTACCACGTGGGAGATTATAGCTACCTGCGTGACATCCGAGTCCAAGAAAATCAACAATGTGGAATGGCCTACTTGGATAATTGTTGATTAAACAAAAAAAAAATAAGAACAGTCCCTTATACCAGAGTGGTTTCCTTAGACACGCGTGTCAAGCTTTCGTCCCTGTGCAATACGATGAAAAGTGCTGGAATGAGAATCATTGAAGAAAATAACAAACGAATGAAATCAACAACAGAAGTCAGTCGTGCATTTGTGGTTACAGCAGCAATTGACCTCACCACGTGGGAGATTATAGCTACCTGCGTGACATCCGAGTCCAAGATAATCAACAATGTGGAATGGCCTACTTGGATAATTGTTGATTAAACAAAAAAAAAAATAAGAACAGTCCCTTATACCAAAGTGGTTTCCTTAGACACGTGTGTCAAGCTTTCGTCCCTGTGCAATACGATGAAAAGTGTTAGAATGAGAAACATAGAAGGAAATAACAAACAAATGAAATCAACAACAGAAGTCAGTCGTGCATTTGTGGTTACAGCAGCAATTGACCTTACCACGTGGGAGCTTATAGCTACCTGCGTGACATCCGAGTCCAAGAAAATCAACAATGTGGAATGGCTTACTTGGATAATTGTTGATTGAACAAAAAGAAGGGAATAAGAACAGTCCCTCATACCAAAGTGGTTTTCTTAGACACGTGTGTCAAGCTTTCGTCCCTGTGCAATACGACGAAAAGTGTTAGAATGAGAAACATTGAAGGAAATAACAAACAAATGAAATCAACAACAGTAGTCAGTCGTGCATTTGTGGTTTCAGCAGCAATTGACCTTACCACGTGGGAGATTATAGCTACCTGCGTGACATCCGAGTCCAAGAAAATCAACAATGTGGAATGACTTACTTGGATAATTGATCATTATACAGAAAGAATGAAGTAAGAACAGTCCCTTATACGAATGTGGTTTCCATAGACACGTGTGTCAAGCTTTCGTCCCTGTGCAATACGATGAAAAGTGTACGAATGAGAAACATAGAAGGAAAAAACAAACAAATGAAATCAACAACAGAAGTCAGTCGTGCATTTGTGGTTACAGCAGCAATTGACATTACCACGTGGGAGATTCTAGCTACCTGCGTGACATCCGAGTCCAAGAAAATCAACAATGTGGAATGGCTTATTCGGATAATTGTTCATTAAACAAAAAGAAGGGAATAAGAACAGTCCCTTATACCAAAGTGGTTTCCTTAGACACGCGTGTCAAGCTTTCGTCCCTGTGCAATACGATGAAAAAAGTGTTAGAATGAGAAACATTGAAGAAAATAACAAACGAATGAAATCAACAAGAGAAGTCAGTCGTGCATTTGTGGTTACAGCAGCAATTGACCTTACCACGTGGGAGATGATAGCTACCTGCGTGACATCCGAGTCCAAGAAAATCAACAATGTGGAATGGCCCACTTGGATAATTGTTGATCAAACAAAAAAAAGGGAATAAGAACAGTCCCTTATACCAAAGTGGTTTCCTAAGACACGCATGTCAAGCTTTCGTCCCTGTGCAATACGATGAAAAGTGTTAGAATGAGAAACATTGAAGAAAATAACAAACGAATGAAATCAACAACAGAAGTCAGTCGTGCATTTGTGGTTACAGCAGCAATTGACCTTACCACGTGGGAGATTATAGCTACCTGCGTGACATCCGAGTCCAAGAAAATCAACAATGTGGAACGGCTTACTTGGATAATTGTTCATTAAACAAAAAGAATTGAATAAGAACAGTCCCTTATACCAAAGTGGTTGCCTTAGACACGTGTGTCAAGCTTTCGTCCCTGTGCAATACGATGAAAAGTGTTAGAATGAGAAACATTGAAGGAAATAACAAACAAATGAAATCAACAACAGAAGTCAGTCGTGCATTTGTGGTTACAGCAGCAATTGACCTTACCACGTTACAGATTATAGCTACCTGCGTGTCATCCGAGTCCAAGAAAATCAATAATGTGGAATGGCTTACTTGGATAATTGATCATCATACAGAAAGAAGGGAATAAGAACAGTCCCTTATACCAATGTGGTTTCCATAGACACGTGTGTCAAGCTTTCGTCCCTGTGCAATACGATGAGAAGTGTTAGAATGAGAAACATTGAAGAAAATAACAAACGAATGAAATCAACAACAGAAGTCAGTCGTGCATTCGTGGTTACAGCAGCAATTGACCTTACCACGTGGGAGATTACAGCTACCTGCGTGACATCCGAGCCCAAGAAAATCAACAATGTGGAATGGCTTACTTGGATAATTGTTGATTAAACAAGAAAAAGGGAATAAGAACAGTCCCTCATACCAAAGTGGTTTTCTCAGACATGTGTGTCAAGCTTTCGTCCCTGTGCAATACGATGAAAAGTGTTAGAATGAGAAACATAGAAGGAAATAACAAACAAATGAAATCAACAACAGAAGTCAGTCGTGCATTTGTGGTTACAGCAGCAATTGACCTTACCACGTTACAGATTATAGCTACCTGCGTGTCATCCGAGTCCAAGAAAATCAATAATGTGGAATGGCTTACTTGGATAATTGATCATCATACAGAAAGAAGGGAATAAGAACAGTCCCTTATACCAATGTGGTTTCCATAGACACGTGTGTCAAGCTTTCGTCCCTGTGCAATACGATGAGAAGTGTTAGAATGAGAAACATTGAAGAAAATAACAAACGAATGAAATCAACAACAGAAGTCAGTCGTGCATTCGTGGTTACAGCAGCAATTGACCTTACCACGTGGGAGATTACAGCTACCTGCGTGACATCCGAGCCCAAGAAAATCAACAATGTGGAATGGCTTACTTGGATAATTGTTGATTAAACAAGAAAAAGGGAATAAGAACAGTCCCTCATACCAAAGTGGTTTTCTCAGACACGTGTGTCAAGCTTTCGTCCCTGTGCAATACGATGAGAAGTGTTAGAATGAGAAACATTGAAGAAAATAACAAACGAATGAAATCAACAACAGAAGTCAGCCGTCCAGTTTTGGTTACAGCAGCAATTGACCTTACCAATTGAGAGATTGTAGCTACATGCGTGACATCCGAGTCCAAGAAAATCAACAATGTGGAATGGCTTACTTGGATAATTGTTGATTAAACAAGAAGAAGGGAATAAGAACAGTCCCTCATACCAAAGTGGTTTTCTCAGACATGTGTGTCAAGCTTTCGTCCCTGTGCAATACGATGAAAAGTGTTAGAATGAGAAACATAGAAGGAAATAACAAACAAATGAAATCAACAACAGAAGTCAGTCGTGCATTTGTGGTTACAGCAGCAATTGACCTTTCCACGTGGGAGATTATAGATAGCTGCGTGACATCCTAGTCCAAGAAAATCAACAATGTGGAATGGCTTACTTGGATGATTGTTCATCAAAAAGAAAAAAGGGAAGAAGAGCAGTCCCTCATACCAAAGTGGTTTCCTTGGACACGTGTGTCAAGCTTTCGTCACTGTGCAATACGATGAAAAGTGTTAGAATGAGAAACATTGAAGAAAATAACAAACGAATGAAATCAACAACAGAAGTCAGTCGTGCATTCGTGGTTACAGCAGCAATTGACCTTACCACGTGGGAGATTACAGCTACCTGCGTGACATCCGAGCCCAAGAAAATCAACAATGTGGAACGGCTTACTTGGATAATTGTTCATTAAACAAAAAGAAGGGAATAAGAACAGTCCCTTATACCAAAGTGGTTTCCTTAGACACGCGTGTCAAGCTTCCGTCCCTGTGCAATACGATGAAAAGTGTTAGAATGAGAATCATTGAAGAAAATAACAAACGAATGAAATCAACAACAGAAGTCAGTCGTGCATTTGTGGTTACAGCAGCAATTGACCTCACCACGTGGGAGATTATAGCTACCTGCGTGACATCCGAGTCCAAGAAAATCAACAATGTGGAATGGCTTACTTGGATAATTGTTGATTAAACAAGAAAAAGGGAATAAGAACAGTCCCTCATACCAAAGTGGTTTTCTCAGACATGTGTGTCAAGCTTTCGTCCCTGTGCAATACGATGAAAAGTGTTAGAATGAGAAACATAGAAGGAAATAACAAACAAATGAAATCAACAACAGAAGTCAGTCGTGCATTTGTGGTTACAGCAGCAATTGACCTTTCCACGTGGGAGATTATAGATAGCTGCGTGACATCCTAGTCCAAGAAAATCAACAATGTGGAATGGCTTACTTGGATGATTGTTCATCAAAAAGAAAAAAGGGAAGAAGAGCAGTCCCTCATACCAAAGTGGTTTCCTTGGACACGTGTGTCAAGCTTTCGTCACTGTGCAATACGATGAAAAGTGTTAGAATGAGAAACATTGAAGAAAATAACAAACGAATGAAATCAACAACAGAAGTCAGTCGTGCATTCGTGGTTACAGCAGCAATTGACCTTACCACGTGGGAGATTACAGCTACCTGCGTGACATCCGAGCCCAAGAAAATCAACAATGTGGAACGGCTTACTTGGATAATTGTTCATTAAACAAAAAGAAGGGAATAAGAACAGTCCCTTATACCAAAGTGGTTTCCTTAGACACGCGTGTCAAGCTTCCGTCCCTGTGCAATACGATGAAAAGTGTTAGAATGAGAATCATTGAAGAAAATAACAAACGAATGAAATCAACAACAGAAGTCAGTCGTGCATTTGTGGTTACAGCAGCAATTGACCTCACCACGTGGGAGATTATAGCTACCTGCGTGACATCCGAGTCCAAGAAAATCAACAATGTGGAATGGCTTACTTGGATAATTGTTCATTAAACAAAAAGAAGGGAATAAGAACAGTCCCTTATACCAAAGTGGTTTCCTTAGACACGCGTGTCAAGCTTTCGTCCCTGTGCAATACGATGAAAAGTGTTAGAATGAGAATCATTGAAGAAAATAACAAACGAATGAAATCAACACCAGAAGTAAGTCGTGCATTCGTGGTTACAGCAGCAATTGACCTTACCACGTGGGAGATTACAGCTACCTGCGTGACATCCGAGCCCAAGAAAATCAACAATGTGGAACGGCTTACTTGGATAATTGTTCATTAAACAAAAAGAAGGGAATAAGAACAGTTCCTTATACCAAAGTGGTTTCCTTAGACACGCGTGTCAAGCTTTCGTCCCTGTGCAATACGATGAAAAGTTTTAGAATGAGAAACATTAAAGGAAATAACAAACAAATGAAATCAACAAAAGAAGTCAGTCGTGCATTTGTGGTTACAGCAGCAATTGACCTTACCACGTGGGAGATTATAGCTACCGGCGTGACATCCGAGTCCAAGAAAATCAACAATGTGGAATTGCTTACTTGGATAATTGTTCATTAAACAAAAAGAAGGGAATAAGAACAGTCCCTTATACCAAAGTGGTTTCCCTAGACACGCGTGTCAAGCTTTCGTCCCTGTGCAATACGATGAAAAGTGTTAGAATGAGAATCATTGAAGAAAATAACAAACGAATGAAATCAACAATAGAAGTCAGTCGTGCATTTGTGGTTACAGCAGCAATTGACCTCACCACGTGGGAGATCATAGCTACCTGCGTGACATCCGAGTCCAAGAAAATCAACAATGTGGAATGGCTTACTTGGATAATTGTTCATTAAACAAAAAGAAGGGAATAAGAACAGACCCTTATACCAAAGTGGTTTCCTTAGACACGCGTGTCAAGCTTTCGTCCCTGTGCAATACGATGAAAAGTGTTAGAATGAGAAACATTTCAAGAAAATAACAAACGAATGAAATCAACAACAGAAGTCAGTCGTGCATTTGTGGTTACAGCAGCAATTGACCTTACCACGTGGGAGATTACAGCTACCTGC
Source organism: Harmonia axyridis (assembly GCF_914767665.1). Classification (NCBI taxonomy): domain Eukaryota; kingdom Metazoa; phylum Arthropoda; class Insecta; order Coleoptera; family Coccinellidae; genus Harmonia; species Harmonia axyridis. The sequence continues at coordinate 48,480,091 of NC_059503.1, forward strand.
GTGACATCCGAGCCCAAGAAAATGAACAATGTGGAACGGCTTACTTGGATAATTGTTCATTAAACAAAAAGAAGGGAATAAGAACAGTCCCTTATACCAAAGTGGTTTCCTTAGACACGTGTGTCAAGCTTTCGTCCCTGTGCAATACGATGAGAAATGTTAGAATGAGAAACATTAAAGGAAATAACAAACAAATGAAATCAACAACAGAAGTCAGTCGTGCATTTGTGGTTACAGCAGCAATTGACCTTACCACGTAAAAGATAATAGCTACCTGCGTGTCATCCGAGTCCAAGAAAATCAACAATGTGGAATGGCTTACTTGGATAATTGATCATTATACAGAAAGAAGGGAATAAGAACAGTCCCTTATACCAATGTGGTTTCCATAGACACGTGTGTCAAGCTTTCGTCCCTGTGCAATACGATGAGAAGTGTTAGAATGAGAAACATTAAAGGAAATAACAAACAAATCAAATCGACAACAGAAGTCAGTCGTGCATTTGTGATTACAGCAGCAATTGACCTTACCACGTGGGAGATTATAGCTACCTGCGTGACATCCGAGTCCAAGAAAATCAACAATGTGGAATGGCTTACTTGGATAATTGATCATTATACAGAAAGAATGAAGTAAGAACAGTCCCTTATACCAATGTGGTTTCCATAGACACGTGTGTCAAGCTTTCGTCCCTGTGCATTACGATGAAAAGTGTTAGAATGAGAAACATTGAAGAAAATAACAAACGAATGAAATCAACAACAGAAGTCAGTCGTGCATTTGTGGTTACAGCAGCAATTGACCTCACCACGTGGGAGATTATAGCTACCTGCGTGACATCCGAGTCCAAGAAAATCAACAATGTGGAATGGCTTACTTGGATAATTGTTCATTAAACAAAAAGAAGGGAATAAGAACAGTCCCTTATACCAAAGTGGTTTCCTTAGACACGCGTGTCAAGCTTTCGTCCCTGTGCAATACGATGAAAAGTGTTAGAATGAGAAACATTGAAGAAAATAACAAACGAATGAAATCAACAACAGAAGTCAGTCGTGCATTTGTGGTTACAGCAGCAATTGACCTCACCACGTGGGAGATTATAGCTACCTGCGTGACATCCGAGTCCAAGAAAATCAACAATGTGGAATGGCTTACTTGGATAATTGTTCATTAAACAAAAAGAAGGGAATAACAACAGTCCCTTATACCGAAGTGGTTTCCTTAGACACACGTGTCAAGCTTTCGTCCCTGTGCAATACGATGAGAAGTGTAAGAATGAGAAACATTGAAGGAAATAACAAACAAATGAAATCAACAACAGAAGTCAGCCGTCCAATTGTGGTTACAGCAGCAATCGACCTTACCACGTGGGAGATTATAGCTACCCGCGTGTCATCCGAGTCCAAGAAAATCAACAATGTGGAATGGCTTACTTGGATAATTGTTCATTAAACAAAAAGAAAGGGAATATGAACATTCCCTTATACCAAAGTGGTTTCCTTAGACACGTGTGTCAAGCTTTCGTCCCTGTGCAATACGATGAAAAGTGTTAGAATGAGAAACATTGAAGAAAATAACAAACGAATGAAATCAACAACAGAAGTCAGTCGTGCATTTGTGGTTACAGCAGCAATTGACCTCACCACGTGGGAGATTATAGCTACCTGCGTGACATCCGAGTCCAAGAAAATCAACAATGTGGAATGGCTTACTTGGATAATTGATCATTATACAGAAAGAATGAAGTAAGAACAGTCCCTTATACCAATGTGGTTTCCATAGACACGTGTGTCAAGCTTTCGTCCCTGTGCAATACGATGAAAAGTGTTAGAATGAGAAACATTGAAGAAAATAACAAACGAATGAAATCAACAACAGAAGTCAGTCGTGCATTTGTGGTTACAGCAGCAATTGACCTTACCACGTAAAAGATTATAGCTACCTGCGTGTCATCCGAGTCCAAGAAAATCAACAATGTGGAATGGCTTACTTGGATAATTGATCATTATACAGAAAGAAGGGAATAAGAACAGTCCCTTATACCAATGTGGTTTCCACAGACACGTGTGTCAAGCTTTCGTCCCTGTGCAATACGATGAGAAGTGTTAGAATGAGAAACATTGAAGCAAATAACAAACAAATCAATTCAACAACAGAAGTGTGTCGTGCATTTGTGATTACAGCAGCAATTGACCTTACCACGTGGGAGATTATAGCTACCTGCGTGACATCCGAGTCCAAGAAAATCAACAATGTGGAATGGCTTACTTGGATAATTGATCATTATACAGAAAGAATGAAGTAAGAACAGTCCCTTATACCAAAGTGGTTTCCTTAGACACGTGTGTCAAGCTTTCGTCCCTGTGCAATACGATGAGAAGTGTAAGAATGAGAAACATTGAAGGAAATAACAAACAAATGAAATCAACAACAGAAGTCAGCCGTCCAATTGTGGTTACAGCAGCAATTGACCTTACCACGTGGGAGATTATAGCTACCCGCGTGTCATCCGAGTCCAAGAAAATCAACAATGTGGAATGGCTTACTTGGATAATTGTTCATTAAACAAAAAGAAGGGAATAAGAACAGTCCCTTATACCAAAGTGGTTTCCTTAGACACGCGTGTCAAGCTTTCGTCCCTGTGCAATACGATGAAAAGTGTTAGAATGAGAAACATAGAAGGAAATAACAAACAAATGAAATCAACAACAGAAGTCAGTCCTGCATTTGTGGTTACAGCATCAATTGACCTTACCACGTGGGAGATTATAGCTACCTGCGAGACATCCGAGTCCAAGAAAATCAACAATGTGGAATGGCCTACTCGGATAATTGTTGATTAAACAAAAAAAAGGAAATAAGAACAGTCCTTTATACCAAAGTGGTTTCCTTAGACACGTGTGTCAAGCTTTCATCCCTCAGCAATACGACAAAAAGTGTTAGAGTAAGAAACATTGAAGGAAATAACAAACGAATGAAATCAACAACAGAAGTCAGCCGTCCAGTTTTGGTTACAGCAGCAATTGACCTTACCAATTGAGAGATTGTAGCTACATGCGTGACATCCGAGTCCAAGAAAATCAACAATGTGGAATGGCTTACTTGGATAATTGTTGATTTAACAAAAAAAAGGGAATAAGAACAGTCCCTCATACCAAAGTGGTTTTCTCAGACATGTGTGTCAAGCTTTGGTCCCTGTGCAATACGATGAAAAGTGTTAGAATGAGAAACATAGAAGGAAATAACAAACAAATGAAATCAACAACAGAAGTCAGTCGTGCATTTGTGGTTACAGCAGCAATTGACCTTTCCACGTGGGAGATTATAGATAGCTGCGTGACATCCTAGTCCAAGAAAATCAACAATGTGGAATGGCTTATTTGGATAATTGTTCATCAAAAAGAAAAAAGGGAAGAAGAGCAGTCCCTCATACCAAAGTGGTTTCCTTAGACACGTGTGTCAAGCTTTCGTCACTGTGCAATACGATGAAAAGTGTTAGAATGAGAAACATTGAAGAAAATAACAAACGAATGAAATCAACAACAGAAGTCAGTCTTGCATTCGTGGTTACAGCAGCAATTGACCTTACCACGTGGGAGATTACAGCTACCTGCGTGACATCCGAGCCCAAGAAAATCAACAATGTGGAACGGCTTACTTGGATAATTGTTCATTAAACAAAAAGAAGGCAATAAGAACAGTCCCTTATACCAAAGTGGTTTCCTTAGACACGCGTGTCAAGCTTTCGTCCCTGTGCAATACGATGAAAAGTGTTAGAATGAGAATCATTGAAGAAAATAACAAACGAATGAAATCAACAACAGAAGTCAGTCGTGCATTTGTGGTTACAGCAGCAATTGACCTTACCACGTGGGAGATTACAGCTACCTGCGTGACATCCGAGACCAAGAAAATGAACAATGTGGAACGGCTTACTTGGATAATTGTTCATTAAACAGAAAGAAGGGAATGAGAACAGTCCCTTATACCAAAGTGGTTTCCTTAGACACGTGTGTCAAGCTTTCGTCCCTGTGCAAGACGATGAGAATTGTTAGAATTAGAAACATTAAAGGAAATAACAAACAAATGAAATCAACAACAGAAGTCAGTCGTGCATTTGTGGTTACAGCAGCAATTGACCTTTCCACGTGGGAGATTATAGATAGCTGCGTGACATCCGAGTCCAAGAAAATCAACAATGTGGAATGGCTTACTTGTATAATTGTTCATTAAACAAAAAGAAGGGAATAAGAACAGTCCCTTATACCAAAGTGGTTTCCTTAGACACGCGTGTCAAGCTTTCGTCCCTGTGCAATACGATGAAAAGTGTTAGAATGAGAAACATAGCAGGAAATAACAAACAAATGAAATCAACAACAGAAGTCAGTCGTGCATTTGTGATTACAGCAGCAATTGACCTTACCAATTGAGAGATTGTAGCTACATGCGTGACATCCGAGTCCAAGAAAATCAACAATGTGGAATGGCTTACTTGGATAATTGTTGATTAAACAAAAAAAAGGGAATAAGAACAGTCCCTCATACCAAAGTGGTTTTCTCAGACATGTGTGTCAAGCTTTCGTCCCTGTGCAATACGATGAAAAGTGTTAGAATGAAAAACATAGAAGGAAATAACAAACAAATGAAATCAACAACAGAAGTCAGTCGTGCATTTGTGATTACAGCAGCAATTGACCTTACCAATTGAGAGATAGTAGCTACATGCGTGACATCCGAGTCCAAGAAAATCAACAATGTGGAATGGCTTACTTGGATAATTGTTGATTAAACAAAACGAAGGGAATAAGAACAGTCCCTTATACCAAAGTGGTTTCCTTAGACACGCGTGTCAAGCTTTCGTCCCTGTGCAATACGATGAAAAGTGTTAGAATGAAAAACATAGAAGGAAATAACAAACAAATGAAATCAACAACAGAAGTCAGTCGTGCATTTGTGGTTACAGCAGCAATTGACCTTTCCACGTGGGAGATTACAGCTACCTGCGTGACATCCGAGCCCAAGAAAATCAACAATGTGGAACGGCTTACTTGGATAATTGTTCATTAAACAAAAAGAAGGGAATAAGAACAGTTCTTTATACCAAAGTGGTTTCCTTAGACACGTTTGTCAAGCTTTCGTCCCTTTGCAATACGATGAAAAGTGTTAGAATGAGAAACATTAAAGGAAATAACAAACAAATGAAATCAACAACAGAAGTCAGTCGTGCATTTGTGGTTACAGCAGCAATTGACCTTACCACGTGGGAAATTATAGCTACCGGCGTGACATCCGAGTCCAAGAAAATCAACAATGTGGAATTGCTTACTTGGATAATTGTTCATTAAACAAAAAGAAGGGAATAAGAACAGTCCCTTATACCAAAGTGGTTTCCTTAGACACGCGTGTCAAGCTTTCGTCCCTGTGCAATACGATGAAAAGTGTTAGAATGAGAAACATTGAAGAAAATAACAAACGAATGAAATCAACAACAGAAGTCAGTCGTGCATTTGTGGTTACAGCAGCAATTGACCTCACCACGTGGGAGAATATAGCTACCTGCGTGACATCCGAGTCCAAGAAAATCAACAATGTGGAATGGCTTACTTGGATAATTGTTCATTAAACAAAAAGAAGGGAATAAGAACAGTCCCTTATACCAAAGTGGTTTCCTTAGACACGCGTGTCAAGCTTTCGTCCCTGTGCAATACGATGAAAAGTGTTAGAATGAGAAACATTGAAGAAAATAACAAACGAATGAAATCAACAACAGAAGTCAGTCGTGCATTTGTGATTACAGCAGCAATTGACCTTACCACGTGGGAGATTACAGCTACCTGCGTGACATCCGAGCCCAAGGAAATGAACAATGTGGAACGGCTTACTTGGATAATTGTTCATTAAACAAAAAGAAGGGAATAAGAACAGTCCCTTATACCAAAGTTGTTTCCTTAGACACGTGTGTCAAGCTTTCGTCCCTGTGCAATACGATGAAAAATGTTAGAATGAGAAACATTAAAGGAAATAACAAACAAATGGAATCAACAACAGAATTCAGTCGTGCATTTGTGGTTACAGCAGCAATTGACCTTACCACGTAAAAGATAATAGCTACCTGCGTGTCATCCGAGTCCAAGAAAATCAACAATGTGGAATGGCCTACTTGGATAATTGATCATTATACAGAAAGAAGGGAATAAGAACAGTCCCTTATACCAATGTGGTTTCCATAGACACGTGTGTCAAGCTTTCGTCCCTGTGCAATACGATGAGAAGTGTTAGAATAATAATAATAATAATATTTCTTTATTTCCTTAAGACAGACTACACTGTATAGAAAACGTCAAAATGAATATGCATACAATAATAACAATAATAATACGAAAAAAGAAAGAAATTAGTAACTGAAACAGAAAATTTGATCTACAAAAGATTCAAATTCCTCAAACAAAAGAGTAATCCAAGTATTCGCTGACACTATAAAAACAGTTCATCAACAACAATTCCTTAATGTCATTCTTAAATTTTCTGTACTCCAAAACTTTCAGTCTCTCCGGAAGATGATTGAACAATCTGATACCATAGTAGGTTGGCGAGTGCTGAAATTTTGTTGTTCTATGTTTTGGAATACAGAGAATATCTTTATGTCTTGTATCGTAATCATGGTAATCAGAGCATTTTTTCAGCAACCTTGAGTTCTTTTTGATATGCAATAAACAATTTAATATGAAAACGCAGGGTAAACTCAACAATCTGTTGGAAATGAAGTAGGGTCTACAGGACTCCACTGGTGAAAGGCCGAAAATGAGCCGCATGATTTTTTTCTGTGCGATGAATGCACGATGACTCGAGGGGGATCCTCCCCATAACACGATGTTGTAGTTAAGGTGAGAGTAGGCCAAAGAATAATAGACGCAAATTAGAGATTCCTCCGAAAGGACTTGCTTGAGACGTCTAATTGCGAAAAATGCACTACTCAATCTCGAACATACTGAGTCAACGTGGTTCCTCCAACTCAGGACACCGTCAACCTGCAGTCCAAGAAACCTCACACATTCGGAACACCTCAACTCACCCGACGGAAGCTCCAAGATTAACTGGCGACCCATATCCCGCGACTGAAAGTACAAAAGATCGGTTTTATTGACATTCAGAATTATCGAGTTACGAAAACACCAATCAGTGAAACAGCGCACCAAAAGTTCACACCTGGCTGTGAGTTCAATCAGACTTGATGCGGAAATTATAAAATGAGAAACATTGAAGGAAATAACAAACAAATCAAATCAACAACAGAAGTCAGTCGTGCATTTGTGATTACAGCAGCAATTGACCTTACCACGTGGGAGATTATAGCTACCTGCGTGACATCCGAGTCCAAGAAAATCAACAATGTGGAATGGCTTACTTGGATAATTGATCATTATACAGAAAGAATGAAGTAAGAACAGTCCCTTATACCAATGTGGTTTCCATAGACACGTGTGTCAAGCTTTCGTCCCTGTGCAATACGATGAAAAGTGTTAGAATGAGAAACATTGAAGGAAATAACAAACAAATGAAATCAACAACAGAAGTCAGTCGTGCATTTGTGGTTACAGCAGCAATTGACCTCACCACGTTACAGATTATAGCTACCTGCGTGTCATCCGAGTCCAAGAAAATCAACAATGTGGAATGGCTTACTTGGATAATTGATCATCATACAGAAAGAAGGGAATAAGCACAGTCCCTCATACCAATGTGGTTTCCATAGACACGTGTGTCAAGCTTTCGTCCCTGTGCAATACGATGAGAAGTGTTAGAATGAGAAACATTGAAGGAAATAACAAACAAATGAAATCAACAACAGAAGTCAGCCGTCTAATTGTGGTTACAGCAGCAATTGACCTTACCACGTGGGAGATTATAGCTACCCGCGTGTCATCCGAGTCCAAGAAAATCAACAATGTGGAATGGCTTACTTGGATAATTGTTCATTAAACAAAAAGAAGGGAATAAGAACAGTCCCTTATACCAAAGTGGTTTCCTTAGACACCTGTGTCAAGCTTTCGTTCCTGTGCAATACGATGAAAAGTGTTAGAATGAGAAACATTAAAGGAAATAACAAACAAATGAAATCAACAACAGAAGTCAGTCGTGCATTTGTGGTTACAGCAGCAATTGACCTTACCACGTGGGAGATTATAGCTACCGGCGTGACATCCGAGTCCAAGAAAATCAACAATGTGGAATTGCTTACTTGGATAATTGTTCATTAAACAAAAAGAAGGGAATAAGAACAGTCCCTTATACCAAAGTGGTTTCCTTAGACACGCGTGTCAAGCTTTCGTCCCTGTGCAATACGATGAAAAGTGTTAGAATGAGAAACATTGAAGAAAATAACAAACGAATGAAATCAACAACAGAAGTCAGTCGTGCATTTGTGGTTACAGCAGCAATTGACCTCACCACGTGGGAGAATATAGCTACCTGCGTGACATCCGAGTCCAAGAAATTCAACAATGTGGAATGGCTTACTTGGATAATTGTTCATTAAACAAAACGAAGGGAATAAGAACAGTCCCTTATACCAAAGTGGTTTCCTCAGACACGCGTGTCAAGCTTTCGTCCCTGTGCAATACGATGAAAAGTGTTAGAATGAGAAATATTAAAGGAAATAACAAACAAATGAAATCAACAACAGAAGTCAGTCGTGCATTTGTGGTTACAGCAGCAATTGACCTTACCACGTGGGAGATTATAGCTACCGGCGTGACATCCGAGTCCAAGAAAATAAACAATGTGGAATTGCTTAATTGGATAATTGTTCATTAAACAAAAAGAAGGGAATAAGAACAGTCCCTTATACCAAAGTGGTTTCCTTAGACACGCGTGTCAAGCTTTCGTCCCTGTGCAATACGATGAAAAGTGTTAGAATGAGAAACATTGAAGAAAATAACAAACGAATGAAATCAACAACAGAAGTCAGTCGTGCATTTGTGGTTACAGCAGCAATTGACCTCACCACGTGGAAGAATATAGCTACCTGCGTGACATCCGAGTCCAAGAAAATCAACAATGTGGAATGGCTTACTTGGATAATTGTTCATTAAACAAAAAGAAGGGAATAAGAACAGTTCCTTATACCAAAGTGGTTTCCTTAGACACGTGTGTCAAGCTTTCGTCCCTGTGCAATACGATGAAAAGTGTTAGAATGAGAAACATTAAAGGAAATAACAAACAAATGAAATCAACAACAGAAGTCAGTCGTGCATTTGTGGTTACAGCAGCAATTGACCTTACCACGTGGGAGATTATAGCTACCTGCGTGACATCCGAGCCCAAGAAAATCAACAATGTGGAACGGCTTACTTGGATAATTGTTCATTAAACAAAAAGAAGGGAATAAGAACAGTTCCTTTTACCAAAGTGGTTTCCTTAGACACGTGTGTCAAGCTTTCGTCCCTGTGCAATACGATGAAAAGTGTTAGAATGAGAAACATTAAAGGAAATAACAAACAAATGAAATCAACAACAGAAGTCAGTCGTGCATTTGTGGTTACAGCAGCAATTGACCTTACCACGTGGGAGATTATAGCTACCGGCGTGACATCCGAGTCCAAGAAAATCAACAATGTGGAATTGCTTACTTGGATAATTGTTCATTAAACAAAAAGAAGGGAATAAGAACAGTCCCTTATACCAAAGTGGTTTCCTTAGACACGCGTGTCAAGCTTTCGTCCCTGTGCAATACGATGAAAAGTGTTAGAATGAGAAACATTGAAGAAAATAACAAACGAATGAAATCAACAACAGAAGTCAGTCGTGCATTTGTGGTTACAGCAGCAATTGACCTCACCACGTGGGAGATTACAGCTACCTGCGTGACATCCGAGCCCAAGAAAATGAACAATGTGGAACGGCTTACTTGGATAATTGTTCATTAAACAAAAAGAAGGGAATAAGAACAGTCCCTTATACCAAAGTTGTTTCCTTAGACACGTGTGTCAAGCTTTCGTCCCTGTGCAATACGATGAAAAATGTTAGAATGAGAAACATTAAAGGAAATAACAAACAAATGAAATCAACAACAGAAGTCAGCCGTCCAATTGTGGTTACAGCAGCAATTGACCTTACCACGTGGGAGATTATAGCTACCCTCGTGTCATCCGAGTCCAAGAAAATCAACAATGTGGAATGGCTTACTTGGATAATTGTTCATTAAACGAAAAGAAGGGAATAAGAACAGTCTCTTATACCAAAGTGGTTTCCTTAGACACCTGTGTCAAGCTTTCATTCCTGTGCAATACGATGAAAAGTGTTAGAATGAGAAACATTAAAGGAAATAACAAACAAATGAAATCAACAACAGAAGTCAGTCGTGCATTTGTGGTTACAGCAGCAATTGACCTTACCACGTGGGAGATTATAGATACCTGCGTGACATCCGAGCCCAAGAAAATCAACAATGTGGAACGGCTTACTTGGATAATTGTTCATTAAACAAAAAGAAGGGAATAAGAACAGTTCCTTATACCAAAGTGGTTTCCTTAGACACGTGTGTCAAGCTTTCGTCCCTGTGCAATACGATGAAAAGTGTTAGAATGAGAAACATTAAAGGAAATAACAAACAAAAGAAATCAACAACAGAAGTCAGTCGTGCATTTGTGGTTACAGCAGCAATTGACCTTACCACGTGGGAGATTATAGCTACCGGCGTGACATCCGAGTCCAAGAAAATCAACAATGTGGAATTGCTTACTTGGATAATTGTTCATTAAACAAAAAGAAGGGAATAAGAACAGTCCCTTATACCAAAGTGGTTTCCTTAGACACGCGTGTCAAGCTTTCGTCCCTGTGCAATACGATGAAAAGTGTTAGAATGAGAAACATTGAAGAAAATAACAAACGAATGAAATCAACAACAGAAGTCAGTCGTGCATTTGTGGTTACAGCAGCAATTGACCTCACCACGTGGGAGATTACAGCTACCTGCGTGACATCCGAGCCCAAGAAAATGAACAATGTGGAACGGCTTACTTGGATAATTGTTCATTAAACAAAAAGAAGGGAATAAGAACAGTCCCTTATACCAAAGTTGTTTCCTTAGACACGTGTGTCAAGCTTTCGTCCCTGTGCAATACGATGAAAAATGTTAGAATGAGAAACATTAAAGGAAATAACAAACAAATGAAATCAACAACAGAAGTCAGCCGTCCAATTGTGGTTACAGCAGCAATTGACCTTACCACGTGGGAGATTATAGCTACCCGCGTGTCATCCGAGTCCAAGAAAATCAACAATGTGGAATGGCTTACTTGGATAATTGTTCATTAAACGAAAAGAAGGGAATAAGAACAGTCTCTTATACCAAAGTGGTTTCCTTAGACACCTGTGTCAAGCTTTCGTTCCTGTGCAATACGATGAAAAGTGTTAGAATGAGAAACATTAAAGGAAATAACAAACAAATGAAATCAACAACAGAAGTCAGTCGTGCATTTGTGGTTACAGCAGCAATTGACCTTACCACGTGGGAGATTATAGCTACCTGCGTGACATCCGAGCCCAAGAAAATCAACAATGTGGAACGGTTTACTTGGATAATTGTTCATTAAACAAAAAGAAGGGAATAAGAACAGTTCCTTATACCAAAGTGGTTTCCTTAGACACGTGTGTCAAGCTTTCGTCCCTGTGCAATACGATGAAAAGTGTTAGAATGAGAAACATTAAAGGAAATAACAAACAAATAAAATCAACAACAGAAGTCAGTCGTGCATTTGTGGTTACAGCAGCAATTGACCTTACCACGTGGGAGATTATAGCTATCGGCGTGACATCCGAGTCCAAGAAAATCAACAATGTGGAATTGCTTACTTGGATAATTGTTCATTAAACAAAAAGAAGGGAATAAGAACAGTCCCTTATACCAAAGTGGTTTCCTTAGACACGCGTGTCAAGCTTTCGTCCCTGTGCAATACGATGAAAAGTGTTAGAATGAGAAACATTGAAGAAAATAACAAACAAATGAAATCAACAACAGAATTCAGACGTGCATTTGTGGGTACAGCAGCAATTGACCTCACCACGTTACAGATTATAGCTACCTGCGTGTCATCCGAGTCCAAGAAAAACAACAATGTGGAATGGCTTACTTGGATAATTGATCATCATACAGAAAGAAGGGAATAAGAACAGTCCCTTATACCAATGTGGTTTCCATAGACACGTGTGTCAAGCTTTCATCCCTGTGCAATACGATGAGAAGTGTTAGAATGAGAAACATTGAAGGAAATAACAAACAAATGAAATCAACAACAGAAGTCAGCCGTCCAATTGTGGTTACAGCAGCAATTGACCTTACCACGTGGGAGATTATAGCTACCCACGTGTCATCCGAGTCCAAGAAAATCAACAATGTGGAATGGCTTACTTGGATAATTGTTCATAAACAAAAAGAAGGGAATAAGAACAGTCTCTTATACCAAAGTGGTTTCCTCAGACACCTGTGTCAAGCTTTCGTTCCTGTGCAATACGATGAAAAGTGTTAGAATGAGAAACATAGAAGGAAATAACAAACAAATGAAATCAACAACAGAAGTCAGTCGTGCATTTGTGGTTACAGCAGCAATTGACCTTACCACGTGGGAGATTATAACTACCTGCGTGACATCCGAGTCCAAGAAAATCAACAATGTGGAATGGCTCACTTGGATAATTGTTCATTAAACAAAACGAAGGGAATAAGAACAGTCCCTTATACCAAAGTGGTTTCCTTAGACACGCGTGTCAAGCTTTCGTCCCTGTGCAATGCGATGAAAAGTGTTAGAATGAGAAACATAGAAGGAAATAACAAACAAATGAAATCAACAACAGAAGTCAGTCGTGCATTTGTGGTTACAGCAGCAATTGACCCTACCACGTGGGAGATTATAGCTACCTGCGTGACATTCGAGTCCAAGAAAATCAACAATGTGGAATGGCTTACTTGGATAATTGTTGATTGAACAAAACGAAGGGAATAAGAACAGGCCCTTATACCAAAGTGGTTTCCTTAGACACGCGTGTCAAGCTTTCGTCCCTGTGCAATACGATGAGAAGTGTTAGAATGAGAAACATTGAAGGAAATAACAAACAAATGAAATCAACATTAGAAGTCAGTCGTGCATTTGTGGTTACAGCAGCAATTGACCTTACCACGTGGGAGATTATAGCTACCTGCGTGACATCCGAGTCCAAGATAATCAACAATGTGGAATCGCCTACTTGGATAATTGTTGATTAAACAAGATAAAGAGAATAAGAACAGTCCCTTATACCAAAGTGGTTTCCTCAGACACGTGTGTCAAGCTTTCGTCCCTGTGCAATACGATGAGAAGTGTTAGAATGAGAAACATTGAAGGAAATAACAAACAAATGAAATCAACATTAGAAGTCAGTCGTGCATTTGTGGTTACAGCAGCAATTGACCTTACCACGTGGGAGATTATAGCTACCTGCGTGACATCCTAGTCCAAGAAAATCAACAATGTGGAATGGCCTACTTGGATAATTGTTGATTAAACAAAAAAAAAAATAAGAACAGTCCCTTATACCAAAGTGGTTTCCTTAGACACGTGTGTCAAGCTTTCGTCCCTGTGCAATACGATGAAAAGTGTTAGAATGAGAAACATAGAAGGAAATAACAAACAAATGAAATCAACAACAGAAGTCAGTCGTGCATTTGTGGTTACAGCAGCAATTGACCTTACCACGTGGGAGCTTATAGCTACCGGCGTGACATCCGAGTCCAAGAAAATCAACAATGTGGAATGGCTTACTTGGATAATTGTTGATTGAACAAAAAGAAGGGAATAAGAACAGTCCCTCATACCAAAGTGGTTTTCTTAGATACGTGTGTCAAGCTTTCGTCCCTGTGCAATACGATGAAAAGTGTTAGAATGAGAAACATTGAAGGAAATAACAAACAAATGAAATCAACAACAGAAGTCAGTCGTGCATTTGTGGTTTCAGCAGCAATTGACCTTACCACGTGGGAGATTATAGCTACCTGCGTGACATCCGAGTCCAAGAAAATCAACAATGTGGAATGACTTACTTGGATAATTGATCATTATACAGAAAGAATGAAGTAAGAACAGTCCCTTATACGAATGTGGTTTCCATAGACACGTGTGTCAAGCTTTCGTCCCTGTGCAATACGATGAAAAGTGTAAGAATGAGAAACATAGAAGGAAAAAACAAACAAATGAAATCAACAACAGAAGTCAGTCGTGCATTTGTGGTTACAGCAGCAATTGACCTTACCACGTGGGAGTTCTAGCTACCTGCGTGACATCCGAGTCCAAGAAAATCAACAATGTGGAATGGCCCACTTGGATAATTGTTGATCAAACAAAAAAAAGGGAATAAGAACAGTCCCTTATACCAAAGTGGTTTCCTAAGACATGCGTGTCAAGCTTTCGTCCCTGTGCAATACGATGAAAAGTGTTAGAATGAGAAACATTGAAGAAAATAACAAACGAATGAAATCAACATTAGAAGTCAGTCGTGCATTTGTGGTTACAGCAGCAATTGACTTTACCACGTGGGAGATTATAGCTACCTGCGTGTCATCCGAGTTCAAGAAAATCAACAATGTGGAATGGCTTACTTGGATAATTGATCATTATACAGAAAGAATGAAGTAAGAACAGTCCCTTATACGAATGTGGTTTCCATAGACACGTGTGTCAAGCTTTCGTCCCTGTGCAATACGATGAAAAGTGTAAGAATGAGAAACATAGAAGGAAAAAACAAACAAATGAAATCAACAACAGAAGTCAGTCGTGCATTTGTGGTTACAGCAGCAATTGACCTTACCACGTGGGAGTTCTAGCTACCTGCGTGACATCCGAGTCCAAGAAAATCAACAATGTGGAATGGCCCACTTGGATAATTGTTGATCAAACAAAAAAAAGGGAATAAGAACAGTCCCTTATACCAAAGTGGTTTCCTAAGACATGCGTGTCAAGCTTTCGTCCCTGTGCAATACGATGAAAAGTGTTAGAATGAGAAACATTGAAGAAAATAACAAACGAATGAAATCAACATTAGAAGTCAGTCGTGCATTTGTGGTTACAGCAGCAATTGACCTTACCACGTGGGAGATTATAGCTACCTGCGTGACATCCGAGTCCAAGAAAATCAACAATGTGGAATGGCCTACTTGGATAATTGTTGATTAAACAAAAAAAGTGGTTTCCTTAGACACGTGTGTCAAGCTTTCGTCCCTGTGCAATACGATGAAAAGTGTTAGAATGAGAAACATAGAAGGAAATAACAAACAAATGAAATCAACAACAGAAGTCAGTCGTGCATTTGTGGTTACAGCAGCAATTGACCTTTCCACGTGGGAGATTATAGATAGCTGCGTGACATCCTAGTCCAAGAAAATCAACAATGTGGAATGGCTTATTTGGATAATTGTTCATCAAAAAGAAAAAAGGGAAGAAGAGCAGTCCCTCATACCAAAGTGGTTTCCTTAGACACGTGTGTCAAGCTTTCGTCACTGTGCAATACGATGAAAAGTGTTAGAATGAGAAACATTGAAGAAAATAACAAACGAATGAAATCAACAACAGAAGTCAGTCTTGCATTCGTGGTTACAGCAGCAATTGACCTTACCACGTGGGAGATTACAGCTACCTGCGTGACATCCGAGCCCAAGAAAATCAACAATGTGGAACGGCTTACTTGGATAATTGTTCATTAAACAAAAAGAAGGCAATAAGAACAGTCCCTTATACCAAAGTGGTTTCCTTAGACACGCGTGTCAAGCTTTCGTCCCTGTGCAATACGATGAAAAGTGTTAGAATGAGAATCATTGAAGAAAATAACAAACGAATGAAATCAACAACAGAAGTCAGTCGTGCATTTGTGGTTACAGCAGCAATTGACCTTACCACGTGGGAGATTACAGCTACCTGCGTGACATCCGAGACCAAGAAAATGAACAATGTGGAACGGCTTACTTGGATAATTGTTCATTAAACAGAAAGAAGGGAATAAGAACAGTCCCTTATACCAAAGTGGTTTCCTTAGACACGTGTGTCAAGCTTTCGTCCCTGTGCAAGACGATGAGAAATGTTAGAATTAGAAACATTAAAGGAAATAACAAACAAATGAAATCAACAACAGAAGTCAGTCGTGCATTTGTGGTTACAGCAGCAATTGACCTTTCCACGTGGGAGATTATAGATAGCTGCGTGACATCCGAGTCCAAGAAAATCAACAATGTGGAATGGCTTACTTGGATAATTGTTGATTAAACAAAACGAAGGGAATAAGAACAGTCCCTTATACCAAAGTGGTTTCCTTAGACACGCGTGTCAAGCTTTCGTCCCTGTGCAATACGATGAAAAGTGTTAGAATGAGAAACATAGCAGGAAATAACAAACAAATGAAATCAACAACAGAAGTCAGTCGTGCATTTGTGATTACAGCAGCAATTGACCTTACCAATTGAGAGATTGTAGCTACATGCGTGACATCCGAGTCCAAGAAAATCAACAATGTGGAATGGCTTACTTGGATAATTGTTGATTAAACAAAAAAAAGGGAATAAGATCAGTCCCTCATACCAAAGTGGTTTTCTCAGACATGTGTGTCAAGCTTTCGTCCCTGTGCAATACGATGAAAAGTGTTAGAATGAAAAACATAGAAGGAAATAACAAACAAATGAAATCAACAACAGAAGTCAGTCGTGCATTTGTGATTACAGCAGCAATTGACCTTACCAATTGAGAGATTGTAGCTACATGCGTGACATCCGAGTCCAAGAAAATCAACAATGTGGAATGGCTTACTTGGATAATTGTTGATTAAACAAAACGAAGGGAATAAGAACAGTCCCTTATACCAAAGTGGTTTCCTTAGACACGCGTGTCAAGCTTTCGTCCCTGTGCAATACGATGAAAAGTGTTAGAATGAAAAACATAGAAGGAAATAACAAACAAATGAAATCAACAACAGAAGTCAGTCGTGCATTTGTGGTTACAGCAGCAATTGACCTTTCCACGTGGGAGATTATAGATAGCTGCGTGACATCCTAGCCCAAGAAAATCAACAATGTGGAATGGCTTACTTGGATAATTTTTCATCAAAAAGAAAAAAAGGAAGAAGAGCAGTCTCTCATACCAAAGTGGTTTCCTTAGACACGTGTGTCAAGCTTTTGTCACTGTGCAATACGATGAAAAATGTTAGAATGAGAAACATTGAAGAAAATAACAAACGAATGAAATCAACAACAGAAGTCAGTCGTGCATTCGTGGTTACAGCAGCAATTGACCTTACCACGTGGGAGATTACAGCTACCTGCGTGACATCCGAGCCCAAGAAAATCAACAATGTGGAACGGCTTACTTGGATAATTGTTCATTAAACAAAAAGAAGGGAATAAGAACAGTCCCTTATACCAAAGTGGTTTCCTTAGACACGTTTGTCAAGCTTTCGTCCCTTTGCAATACGATGAAAAGTGTTAGAATGAGAAACATTAAAGGAAATAACAAACAAATGAAATCAACAACAGAAGTCAGTCGTGCATTTGTGGTTACAGCAGCAATTGACCTTACCACGTGGGAGATTATAGCTACCGGCGTGACATCCGAGTCCAAGAAAATCAACAATGTGGAATTGCTTACTTGGATAATTGTTCATTAAACAAAAAGAAGGGAATAAGAACAGTCCCTTATACCAAAGTGGTTTCCTTAGACACGCGTGTCAAGCTTTCGTCCCTGTGCAATACGATGAAAAGTGTTAGAATGAGAAACATAGCAGGAAATAACAAACAAATGAAATCAACAACAGAAGTCAGTCGTGCATTTGTGATTACAGCAGCAATTGACCTTACCAATTGAGAGATTGTAGCTACATGCGTGACATCCGAGTCCAAGAAAATCAACAATGTGGAATGGCTTACTTGGATAATTGTTGATTAAACAAAAAAAAGGGAATAAGAACAGTCCCTCATACCAAAGTGGTTTTCTCAGACATGTGTGTCAAGCTTTCGTCCCTGTGCAATACGATGAAAAGTGTTAGAATGAAAAACATAGAAGGAAATAACAAACAAATGAAATCAACAACAGAAGTCAGTCGTGCATTTGTGATTACAGCAGCAATTGACCTTACCAATTGAGAGATTGTAGCTACATGCGTGACATCCGAGTCCAAGAAAATCAACAATGTGGAATGGCTTACTTGGATAATTGTTGATTAAACAAAACGAAGGGAATAAGAACAGTCCCTTATACCAAAGTGGTTTCCTTAGACACGCGTGTCAAGCTTTCGTCCCTGTGCAATACGATGAGAAATGTTAGAATTAGAAACATTAAAGGAAATAACAAACAAATGAAATCAACAACAGAAGTCAGTCGTGCATTTGTGGTTACAGCAGCAATTGACCTTTCCACGTGGGAGATTATAGATAGCTGCGTGACATCCGAGTCCAAGAAAATCAACAATGTGGAATGGCTTACTTGGATAATTGTTGATTAAACAAAACGAAGGGAATAAGAACAGTCCCTTATACCAAAGTGGTTTCCTTAGACACGCGTGTCAAGCTTTCGTCCCTGTGCAATACGATGAAAAGTGTTAGAATGAGAAACATAGCAGGAAATAACAAACAAATGAAATCAACAACAGAAGTCAGTCGTGCATTTGTGATTACAGCAGCAATTGACCTTACCAATTGAGAGATTGTAGCTACATGCGTGACATCCGAGTCCAAGAAAATCAACAATGTGGAATGGCTTACTTGGATAATTGTTGATTAAACAAAAAAAAGGGAATAAGAACAGTCCCTCATACCAAAGTGGTTTTCTCAGACATGTGTGTCAAGCTTTCGTCCCTGTGCAATACGATGAAAAGTGTTAGAATGAAAAACATAGAAGGAAATAACAAACAAATGAAATCAACAACAGAAGTCAGTCGTGCATTTGTGATTACAGCAGCAATTGACCTTACCAATTGAGAGATTGTAGCTACATGCGTGACATCCGAGTCCAAGAAAATCAACAATGTGGAATGGCTTACTTGGATAATTGTTGATTAAACAAAACGAAGGGAATAAGAACAGTCCCTTATACCAAAGTGGTTTCCTTAGACACGCGTGTCAAGCTTTCGTCCCTGTGCAATACGATGAAAAGTGTTAGAATGAAAAACATAGAAGGAAATAACAAACAAATGAAATCAACAACAGAAGTCAGTCGTGCATTTGTGGTTACAGCAGCAATTGACCTTTCCACGTGGGAGATTATAGATAGCTGCGTGACATCCTAGCCCAAGAAAATCAACAATGTGGAATGGCTTACTTGGATAATTTTTCATCAAAAAGAAAAAAAGGAAGAAGAGCAGTCCCTCATACCAAAGTGGTTTCCTTAGACACGTGTGTCAAGCTTTTGTCACTGTGCAATACGATGAAAAATGTTAGAATGAGAAACATTGAAGAAAATAACAAACGAATGAAATCAACAACAGAAGTCAGTCGTGCATTCGTGGTTACAGCAGCAATTGACCTTACCACGTGGGAGATTACAGCTACCTGCGTGACATCCGAGCCCAAGAAAATCAACAATGTGGAACGGCTTACTTGGATAATTGTTCATTAAACAAAAAGAAGGGAATAAGAACAGTCCCTTATACCAAAGTGGTTTCCTTAGACACGTTTGTCAAGCTTTCGTCCCTTTGCAATACGATGAAAAGTGTTAGAATGAGAAACATTAAAGGAAATAACAAACAAATGAAATCAACAACAGAAGTCAGTCGTGCATTTGTGGTTACAGCAGCAATTGACCTTACCACGTGGGAGATTATAGCTACCGGCGTGACATCCGAGTCCAAGAAAATCAACAATGTGGAATTGCTTACTTGGATAATTGTTCATTAAACAAAAAGAAGGGAATAAGAACAGTCCCTTATACCAAAGTGGTTTCCTTAGACACGCGTGTCAAGCTTTCGTCCCTGTGCAATACGATGAAAAGTGTTAGAATGAGAAACATTGAAGAAAATAACAAACGAATGAAATCAACAACAGAAGTCAGTCGTGCATTTGTGATTACAGCAGCAATTGACCTTACCACGTGGGAGATTACAGCTACCTGCGTGACATCCGAGCCCAAGGAAATGAACAATGTGGAACGGCTTACTTGGATAATTGTTCATTAAACAAAAAGAAGGGAATAAGAACAGTCCCTTATACCAAAGTTGTTTCCTTAGACACGTGTGTCAAGCTTTCGTCCCTGTGCAATACGATGAAAAATGTTAGAATGAGAAACATTAAAGGAAATAACAAACAAATGGAATCAACAACAGAATTCAGTCGTGCATTTGTGGTTACAGCAGCAATTGACCCTACCACGTAAAAGATAATAGCTACCTGCGTGTCATCCGAGTCCAAGAAAATCAACAATGTGGAATGGCCTACTTGGATAATTGATCATTATACAGAAAGAAGGGAATAAGAACAGTCCCTTATACCAATGTGGTTTCCATAGACACGTGTGTCAAGCTTTCGTCCCTGTGCAATACGATGAGAAGTGTTAGAATAATAATAATAATAATATTTCTTTATTTCCTTAAGACAGACTACACTGTATAGAAAACGTCAAAATGAATATGCATACAATAATAACAATAATAATACGAAAAAAGAAAGAAATTAGTAACTGAAACAGAAAATTTGATCTACAAAAGATTCAAATTCCTCAAACAAAAGAGTAATCCAAGTATTCGCTGACACTATAAAAACAGTTCATCAACAACAATTCCTTAATGTCATTCTTAAATTTTCTGTACTCCAAAACTTTCAGTCTCTCCGGAAGATGATTGAACAATCTGATACCATAGTAGGTTGGCGAGTGCTGAAATTTTGTTGTTCTATGTTTTGGAATACAGAGAATATCTTTATGTCTTGTATCGTAATCATGGTAATCAGAGCATTTTTTCAGCAACCTTGAGTTCTTTTTGATATGCAATAAACAATTTAATATGAAAACGCAGGGTAAACTCAACAATCTGTTGGAAATGAAGTAGGGTCTACAGGACTCCACTGGTGAAAGGCCGAAAATGAGCCGCATGATTTTTTTCTGTGCGATGAATGCACGATGACTCGAGGGGGATCCTCCCCATAACACGATGTTGTAGTTAAGGTGAGAGTAGGCCAAAGAATAATAGACGCAAATTAGAGATTCCTCCGAAAGGACTTGCTTGAGACGTCTAATTGCGAAAAATGCACTACTCAATCTCGAACATACTGAGTCAACGTGGTTCCTCCAACTCAGGACACCGTCAACCTGCAGTCCAAGAAACCTCACACATTCGGAACACCTCAACTCACCCGACGGAAGCTCCAAGATTAACTGGCGACCCATATCCCGCGACTGAAAGTACAAAAGATCGGTTTTATTGACATTCAGAATTATCGAGTTACGAAAACACCAATCAGTGAAACAGCGCACCAAAAGTTCACACCTGGCTGTGAGTTCAATCAGACTTGATGCGGAAATTATAAAATGAGAAACATTGAAGGAAATAACAAACAAATCAAATCAACAACAGAAGTCAGTCGTGCATTTGTGATTACAGCAGCAATTGACCTTACCACGTGGGAGATTATAGCTACCTGCGTGACATCCGAGTCCAAGAAAATCAACAATGTGGAATGGCTTACTTGGATAATTGATCATTATACAGAAAGAAAGAAGTAAGAACAGTCCCTTATACCAATGTGGTTTCCATAGACACGTGTGTCAAGCTTTCGTCCCTGTGGAATACGATGAAAAGTGTTAGAATGAGAAACATTGAAGGAAATAACAAACAAATGAAATCAACAACAGAAGTCAGTCGTGCATTTGTGGTTACAGCAGCAATTGACCTCACCACGTTACAGATTATAGCTACCTGCGTGTCATCCGAGTCCAAGAAAATCAACAATGTGGAATGGCTTACTTGGATAATTGATCATCATACAGAAAGAAGGGAATAAGCACAGTCCCTCATACCAATGTTGTTTCCATAGACACGTGTGTCAAGCTTTCGTCCCTGTGCAATACGATGAGAAGTGTTAGAATGAGAAACATTGAAGGAAATAACAAACAAATGAAATCAACAACAGAAGTCAGCCGTCTAATTGTGGTTACAGCAGCAATTGACCTTACCACGTGGGAGATTATAGCTACCCGCGTGTCATCCGAGTCCAAGAAAATCAACAATGTGGAATGGCTTACTTGGATAATTGTTCATTAAACAAAAAGAAGGGAATAAGAACAGTCCCTTATACCAAAGTGGTTTCCTTAGACACCTGTGTCAAGCTTTCGTTCCTGTGCAATACGATGAAAAGTGTTAGAATGAGAAACATTAAAGGAAATAACAAACAAATGAAATCAACAACAGAAGTCAGTCGTGCATTTGTGGTTACAGCAGCAATTGACCTTACCACGTGGGAGATTATAGCTACCGGCGTGACATCCGAGTCCAAGAAAATCAACAATGTGGAATTGCTTACTTGGATAATTGTTCATTAAACAAAAAGAAGGGAATAAGAACAGTCCCTTATACCAAAGTGGTTTCCTTAGACACGCGTGTCAAGCTTTCGTCCCTGTGCAATACGATGAAAAGTGTTAGAATGAGAAACATTGAAGAAAATAACAAACGAATGAAATCAACAACAGAAGTCAGTCGTGCATTTGTGGTTACAGCAGCAATTGACCTCACCACGTGGGAGAATATAGCTACCTGCGTGACATCCGAGTCCAAGAAATTCAACAATGTGGAATGGCTTACTTGGATAATTGTTCATTAAACAAAACGAAGGGAATAAGAACAGTCCCTTATACCAAAGTGGTTTCCTCAGACACGCGTGTCAAGCTTTCGTCCCTGTGCAATACGATGAAAAGTGTTAGAATGAGAAATATTAAAGGAAATAACAAACAAATGAAATCAACAACAGAAGTCAGTCGTGCATTTGTGGTTACAGCAGCAATTGACCTTACCACGTGGGAGATTATAGCTACCGGCGTGACATCCGAGTCCAAGAAAATAAACAATGTGGAATTGCTTACTTGGATAATTGTTCATTAAACAAAAAGAAGGGAATAAGAACAGTCCCTTATACCAAAGTGGTTTCCTTAGACACGCGTGTCAAGCTTTCGTCCCTGTGCAATACGATGAAAAGTGTTAGAATGAGAAACATTGAAGAAAATAACAAACGAATGAAATCAACAACAGAAGTCAGTCGTGCATTTGTGGTTACAGCAGCAATTGACCTCACCACGTGGAAGAATATAGCTACCTGCGTGACATCCGAGTCCAAGAAAATCAACAATGTGGAATGGCTTACTTGGATAATTGTTCATTAAACAAAAAGAAGGGAATAAGAACAGTTCCTTATACCAAAGTGGTTTCCTTAGACACGTGTGTCAAGCTTTCGTCCCTGTGCAATACGATGAAAAGTGTTAGAATGAGAAACATTAAAGGAAATAACAAACAAATGAAATCAACAACAGAAGTCAGTCGTGCATTTGTGGTTACAGCAGCAATTGACCTTACCACGTGGGAGATTATAGCTACCTGCGTGACATCCGAGCCCAAGAAAATCAACAATGTGGAACGGCTTACTTGGATAATTGTTCATTAAACAAAAAGAAGGGAATAAGAACAGTTCCTTTTACCAAAGTGGTTTCCTTAGACACGTGTGTCAAGCTTTCGTCCCTGTGCAATACGATGAAAAGTGTTAGAATGAGAAACATTAAAGGAAATAACAAACAAATGAAATCAACAACAGAAGTCAGTCGTGCATTTGTGGTTACAGCAGCAATTGACCTCACCACGTGGGAGATTATAGCTACCGGCGTGACATCCGAGTCCAAGAAAATCAACAATGTGGAATTGCTTACTTGGATAATTGTTCATTAAACAAAAAGAAGGGAATAAGAACAGTCCCTTATACCAAAGTGGTTTCCTTAGACACGCGTGTCAAGCTTTCGTCCCTGTGCAATACGATGAAAAGTGTTAGAATGAGAAACATTGAAGAAAATAACAAACGAATGAAATCAACAACAGAAGTCAGTCGTGCATTTGTGGTTACAGCAGCAATTGACCTCACCACGTGGGAGATTACAGCTACCTGCGTGACATCCGAGCCCAAGAAAATGAACAATGTGGAACGGCTTACTTGGATAATTGTTCATTAAACAAAAAGAAGGGAATAAGAACAGTCCCTTATACCAAAGTTGTTTCCTTAGACACGTGTGTCAAGCTTTCGTCCCTGTGCAATACGATGAAAAATGTTAGAATGAGAAACATTAAAGGAAATAACAAACAAATGAAATCAACAACAGAAGTCAGCCGTCCAATTGTGGTTACAGCAGCAATTGACCTTACCACGTGGGAGATTATAGCTACCCTCGTGTCATCCGAGTCCAAGAAAATCAACAATGTGGAATGGCTTACTTGGATAATTGTTCATTAAACGAAAAGAAGGGAATAAGAACAGTCTCTTATACCAAAGTGGTTTCCTTAGACACCTGTGTCAAGCTTTCATTCCTGTGCAATACGATGAAAAGTGTTAGAATGAGAAACATTAAAGGAAATAACAAACAAATGAAATCAACAACAGAAGTCAGTCGTGCATTTGTGGTTACAGCAGCAATTGACCTTACCACGTGGGAGATTATAGCTACCTGCGTGACATCCGAGCCCAAGAAAATCAACAATGTGGAACGGCTTACTTGGATAATTGTTCATTAAACAAAAAGAAGGGAATAAGAACAGTTCCTTATACCAAAGTGGTTTCCTTAGACACGTGTGTCAAGCTTTCGTCCCTGTGCAAAACGATGAAAAGTGTTAGAATGAGAAACATTGAAGGAAATAACAAACAAAAGAAATCAACAACAGAAGTCAGTCGTGCATTTGTGGTTACAGCAGCAATTGACCTTACCACGTGGGAGATTATAGCTACCTGCGTGACATCCGAGTCCAAGAAAATCAACAATGTGGAATTGCTTACTTGGATAATTGTTCATTAAACAAAAAGAAGGGAATAAGAACAGTCCCTTATACCAAAGTGGTTTCCTTAGACACGCGTGTCAAGCTTTCGTCCCTGTGCAATACGATGAAAAGTGTTAGAATGAGAAACATTGAAGAAAATAACAAACGAATGAAATCAACAACAGAAGTCAGTCGTGCATTTGTGGTTACAGCAGCAATTGACCTCACCACGTGGGAGATTACAGCTACCTGCGTGACATCCGAGCCCAAGAAAATGAACAATGTGGAACGGCTTACTTGGATAATTGTTCATTAAACAAAAAGAAGGGAATAAGAACAGTCCCTTATACCAAAGTTGTTTCCTTAGACACGTGTGTCAAGCTTTCGTCCCTGTGCAATACGATGAAAAATGTTAGAATGAGAAACATTAAAGGAAATAACAAACAAATGAAATCAACAACAGAAGTCAGCCGTCCAATTGTGGTTACAGCAGCAATTGACCTTACCACGTGGGAGATTATAGCTACCCGCGTGTCATCCGAGTCCAAGAAAATCAACAATGTGGAATGGCTTACTTGGATAATTGTTCATTAAACGAAAAGAAGGGAATAAGAACAGTCCCTTATACCAAAGTGGTTTCCTTAGACACGCGTGTCAAGCTTTCGTCCCTGTGCAATACGATGAAAAGTGTTAGAATGAGAAACATAGAAGGAAATAACAAACAAATGAAATCAACAACAGAAGTCAGTCGTGCATTTGTGGTTACAGCAGCAATTGACCTTACCACGTGGGAGATTATAGCTACCTGCGTGACATTCGAGTCCAAGAAAATCAACAATGTGGAATGGCTTACTTGGATAATTGTTGATCGAACAAAACGAAGGGAATAAGAACAGGCCCTTATACCAAAGTGGTTTCCTTAGACACGCGTGTCAAGCTTTCGTCCCTGTGCAATACGATGAGAAGTGTTAGAATGAGAAACATTGAAGGAAATAACAAACAAATGAAATCAACATTAGAAGTCAGTCGTGCATTTGTGGTTACAGCAGCAATTGACCTTACCACGTGGGAGATTATAGCTACCTGCGTGACATCCGAGTCCAAGATAATCAACAATGTGGAATCGCCTACTTGGATAATTGTTGATTAAACAAGATAAAGAGAATAAGAACAGTCCCTTATACCAAAGTGGTTTCCTCAGACACGTGTGTCAAGCTTTCGTCCCTGTGCAATACGATGAGAAGTGTTAGAATGAGAAACATTGAAGGAAATAACAAACAAATGAAATCAACATTAGAAGTCAGTCGTGCATTTGTGGTTACAGCAGCAATTGACCTTACCACGTGGGAGATTATAGCTACCTGCGTGACATCCTCGTCCAAGAAAATCAACAATGTGGAATGGCCTACTTGGATAATTGTTGATTAAACAAAAAAAAAAATAAGAACAGTCCCTTATACCAAAGTGGTTTCCTTAGACACGTGTGTCAAGCTTTCGTCCCTGTGCAATACGATGAAAAGTGTTAGAATGAGAAACATAGAAGGAAATAACAAACAAATGAAATCAACAACAGAAGTCAGTCGTGCATTTGTGGTTACAGCAGCAATTGACCTTACCACGTGGGAGCTTATAGCTACCGGCGTGACATCCGAGTCCAAGAAAATCAACAATGTGGAATGGCTTACTTGGATAATTGTTGATTGAACAAAAAGAAGGGAATAAGAACAGTCCCTCATACCAAAGTGGTTTTCTTAGATACGTGTGTCAAGCTTTCGTCCCTGTGCAATACGATGAAAAGTGTTAGAATGAGAAACATTGAAGGAAATAACAAACAAATGAAATCAACAACAGAAGTCAGTCGTGCATTTGTGGTTTCAGCAGCAATTGACCTTACCACGTGGGAGATTATAGCTACCTGCGTGACATCCGAGTCCAAGAAAATCAACAATGTGGAATGACTTACTTGGATAATTGATCATTATACAGAAAGAATGAAGTAAGAACAGTCCCTTATACGAATGTGGTTTCCATAGTCACGTGTGTCAAGCTTTCGTCCCTGTGCAATACGATGAAAAGTGTAAGAATGAGAAACATAGAAGGAAAAAACAAACAAATGAAATCAACAACAGAAGTCAGTCGTGCATTTGTGGTTACAGCAGCAATTGACCTTACCACGTGGGAGTTCTAGCTACCTGCGTGACATCCGAGTCCAAGAAAATCAACAATGTGGAATGGCCCACTTGGATAATTGTTGATCAAACAAAAAAAAGGGAATAAGAACAGTCCCTTATACCAAAGTGGTTTCCTAAGACATGCGTGTCAAGCTTTCGTCCCTGTGCAATACGATGAAAAGTGTTAGAATGAGAAACATTGAAGAAAATAACAAACGAATGAAATCAACATTAGAAGTCAGTCGTGCATTTGTGGTTACAGCAGCAATTGACTTTACCACGTGGGAGATTATAGCTACCTGCGTGTCATCCGAGTTCAAGAAAATCAACAATGCGGAATGGCTCACTTGGATAATTGATCATTATACAGAAAGAATGAAGTAAGAACAGTCCCTTATACGAATGTGGTTTCCATAGACACGTGTGTCAAGCTTTCGTCCCTGTGCAATACGATGAAAAGTGTAAGAATGAGAAACATAGAAGGAAAAAACAAACAAATGAAATCAACAACAGAAGTCAGTCGTGCATTTGTGGTTACAGCAGCAATTGACCTTACCACGTGGGAGTTCTAGCTACCTGCGTGACATCCGAGTCCAAGAAAATCAACAATGTGGAATGGCCCACTTGGATAATTGTTGATCAAACAAAAAAAAGGGAATAAGAACAGTCCCTTATACCAAAGTGGTTTCCTAAGACATGCGTGTCAAGCTTTCGTCCCTGTGCAATACGATGAAAAGTGTTAGAATGAGAAACATTGAAGAAAATAACAAACGAATGAAATCAACATTAGAAGTCAGTCGTGCATTTGTGGTTACAGCAGCAATTGACCTTACCACGTGGGAGTTCTAGCTACCTGCGTGACATCCGAGTCCAAGAAAATCAACAATGTGGAATGGTCCACTTGGATAATTGTTGATCAAACAAAAAAAAGGGAATAAGAACAGTCCCTTATACCAAAGTGGTTTCCTAAGACATGCGTGTCAAGCTTTCGTCCCTGTGCAATACGATGAAAAGTGTTAGAATGAGAAACATCGAAGAAAATAACAAACGAATGAAATCAACAACAGAAGTCAGTCGTGCATTTGTGGTTTCAGCAGCAATTGACCTTACCACGTGGGAGATTATAGCTACCTGCGTGACATCCGAGTCCAAGAAAATCAACAATGTGGAATGGCCTACTTGGATAATTGTTGATTAAACAAAAAAAGTGGTTTCCTTAGACACGTGTGTCAAGCTTTCGTCCCTGTGCAATACGATGAAAAGTGTTAGAATGAGAAACATAGAAGGAAATAACAAACAAATGAAATCAACAACAGAAGTCAGTCGTGCATTTGTGGTTACAGCAGCAATTGACCTTTCCACGTGGG
The DNA here is from genome assembly GCF_914767665.1 of Harmonia axyridis. NCBI lineage: Eukaryota > Metazoa > Arthropoda > Insecta > Coleoptera > Coccinellidae > Harmonia > Harmonia axyridis. The sequence continues at coordinate 48,508,629 of NC_059503.1, forward strand.
AGATTATAGATAGCTGCGTGACATCCTAGTCCAAGAAAATCAACAATGTGGAATGGCTTATTTGGATAATTGTTCATCAAAAAGAAAAAAGGGAAGAAGAGCAGTCCCTCATACCAAAGTGGTTTCCTTAGACACGTGTGTCAAGCTTTCGTCACTGTGCAATACGATGAAAAGTGTTAGAATGAGAAACATTGAAGAAAATAACAAACGAATGAAATCAACAACAGAAGTCAGTCTTGCATTCGTGGTTACAGCAGCAATTGACCTTACCACGTGGGAGATTACAGCTACCTGCGTGACATCCGAGCCCAAGAAAATCAACAATGTGGAACGGCTTACTTGGATAATTGTTCATTAAACAAAAAGAAGGCAATAAGAACAGTCCCTTATACCAAAGTGGTTTCCTTAGACACGCGTGTCAAGCTTTCGTCCCTGTGCAATACGATGAAAAGTGTTAGAATGAGAATCATTGAAGAAAATAACAAACGAATGAAATCAACAACAGAAGTCAGTCGTGCATTTGTGGTTACAGCAGCAATTGACCTTACCACGTGGGAGATTACAGCTACCTGCGTGACATCCGAGACCAAGAAAATGAACAATGTGGAACGGCTTACTTGGATAATTGTTCATTAAACAGAAAGAAGGGAATGAGAACAGTCCCTTATACCAAAGTGGTTTCCTTAGACACGTGTGTCAAGCTTTCGTCCCTGTGCAAGACGATGAGAAATGTTAGAATTAGAAACATTAAAGGAAATAACAAACAAATGAAATCAACAACAGAAGTCAGTCGTGCATTTGTGGTTACAGCAGCAATTGACCTTTCCACGTGGGAGATTATAGATAGCTGCGTGACATCCGAGTCCAAGAAAATCAACAATGTGGAATGGCTTACTTGGATAATTGTTGATTAAACAAAACGAAGGGAATAAGAACAGTCCCTTATACCAAAGTGGTTTCCTTAGACACGCGTGTCAAGCTTTCGTCCCTGTGCAATACGATGAAAAGTGTTAGAATGAGAAACATAGCAGGAAATAACAAACAAATGAAATCAACAACAGAAGTCAGTCGTGCATTTGTGATTACAGCAGCAATTGACCTTACCAATTGAGAGATTGTAGCTACATGCGTGACATCCGAGTCCAAGAAAATCAACAATGTGGAATGGCTTACTTGGATAATTGTTGATTAAACAAAAAAAAGGGAATAAGAACAGTCCCTCATACCAAAGTGGTTTTCTCAGACATGTGTGTCAAGCTTTCGTCCCTGTGCAATACGATGAAAAGTGTTAGAATGAAAAACATAGAAGGAAATAACAAACAAATGAAATCAACAACAGAAGTCAGTCGTGCATTTGTGATTACAGCAGCAATTGACCTTACCAATTGAGAGATTGTAGCTACATGCGTGACATCCGAGTCCAAGAAAATCAACAATGTGGAATGGCTTACTTGGATAATTGTTGATTAAACAAAACGAAGGGAATAAGAACAGTCCCTTATACCAAAGTGGTTTCCTTAGACACGCGTGTCAAGCTTTCGTCCCTGTGCAATACGATGAAAAGTGTTAGAATGAAAAACATAGAAGGAAATAACAAACAAATGAAATCAACAACAGAAGTCAGTCGTGCATTTGTGGTTACAGCAGCAATTGACCTTTCCACGTGGGAGATTATAGATAGCTGCGTGACATCCTAGTCCAAGAAAATCAACAATGTGGAATGGCTTACTTGGATAATTTTTCATCAAAAAGAAAAAAAGGAAGAAGAGCAGTCCCTCATACCAAAGTGGTTTCCTTAGACACGTGTGTCAAGCTTTTGTCACTGTGCAATACGATGAAAAATGTTAGAATGAGAAACATTGAAGAAAATAACAAACGAATGAAATCAACAACAGAAGTCAGTCGTGCATTCGTGGTTACAGCAGCAATTGACCTTACCACGTGGGAGATTACAGCTACCTGCGTGACATCCGAGCCCAAGAAAATCAACAATGTGGAACGGCTTACTTGGATAATTGTTCATTAAACAAAAAGAAGGGAATAAGAACAGTTCTTTATACCAAAGTGGTTTCCTTAGACACGTTTGTCAAGCTTTCGTCCCTTTGCAATACGATGAAAAGTGTTAGAATGAGAAACATTAAAGGAAATAACAAACAAATGAAATCAACAACAGAAGTCAGTCGTGCATTTGTGGTTACAGCAGCAATTGACCTTACCACGTGGGAGATTATAGCTACCGGCGTGACATCCGAGTCCAAGAAAATCAACAATGTGGAATTGCTTACTTGGATAATTGTTCATTAAACAAAAAGAAGGGAATAAGAACAGTCCCTTATACCAAAGTGGTTTCCTTAGACACGCGTGTCAAGCTTTCGTCCCTGTGCAATACGATGAAAAGTGTTAGAATGAGGAACATTGAAGAAAATAACAAACGAATGAAATCAACAACAGAAGTCAGTCGTGCATTTGTGATTACAGCAGCAATTGACCTTACCACGTGGGAGATTACAGCTACCTGCGTGACATCCGAGCCCAAGGAAATGAACAATGTGGAACGGCTTACTTGGATAATTGTTCATTAAACAAAAAGAAGGGAATAAGAACAGTCCCTTATACCAAAGTTGTTTCCTTAGACACGTGTGTCAAGCTTTCGTCCCTGTGCAATACGATGAAAAATGTTAGAATGAGAAACATTAAAGGAAATAACAAACAAATGGAATCAACAACAGAATTCAGTCGTGCATTTGTGGTTACAGCAGCAATTGACCTTACCACGTAAAAGATAATAGCTACCTGCGTGTCATCCGAGTCCAAGAAAATCAACAATGTGGAATGACTTACTTGGATAATTGATCATTATACAGAAAGAATGAAGTAAGAACAGTCCCTTATACGAATGTGGTTTCCATAGACACGTGTGTCAAGCTTTCGTCCCTGTGCAATACGATGAAAAATGTTAGAATGAGAAACATTAAAGGAAATAACAAACAAATGGAATCAACAACAGAATTCAGTCGTGCATTTGTGGTTACAGCAGCAATTGACCTTACCACGTAAAAGATAATAGCTACCTGCGTGTCATCCGAGTCCAAGAAAATCAACAATGTGGAATGGCCTACTTGGATAATTGATCATTATACAGAAAGAAGGGAATAAGAACAGTCCCTTATACCAATGTGGTTTCCATAGACACGTGTGTCAAGCTTTCGTCCCTGTGCAATACGATGAGAAGTGTTAGAATAATAATAATAATAATATTTCTTTATTTCCTTAAGACAGACTACACTGTATAGAAAACGTCAAAATGAATATGCATACAATAATAACAATAATAATACGAAAAAAGAAAGAAATTAGTAACTGAAACAGAAAATTTGATCTACAAATGATTCAAATTCCTCAAACAAAAGAGTAATCCAAGTATTCGCTGACACTATAAAAACAGTTCATCAACAACAATTCCTTAATGTCATTCTTAAATTTTCTGTACTCCAAAACTTTCAGTCTCTCCGGAAGATGATTGAACAATCTGATACCATAGTAGGTTGGCGAGTGCTGAAATTTTGTTGTTCTATGTTTTGGAATACAGAGAATATCTTTATGTCTTGTATCGTAATCATGGTAATCAGAGCATTTTTTCAGCAACCTTGAGTTCTTTTTGATATGCAATAAACAATTTAATATGAAAACGCAGGGTAAACTCAACAATCTGTTGGAAATGAAGTAGGGTCTACAGGACTCCACTGGTGAAAGGCCGAAAATGAGCCGCATGATTTTTTTCTGTGCGATGAATGCACGATGACTCGAGGGGGATCCTCCCCATAACACGATGTTGTAGTTAAGGTGAGAGTAGGCCAAAGAATAATAGACGCAAATTAGAGATTCCTCCGAAAGGACTTGCTTGAGACGTCTAATTGCGAAAAATGCACTACTCAATCTCGAACATACTGAGTCAACGTGGTTCCTCCAACTCAGGACACCGTCAACCTGCAGTCCAAGAAACCTCACACATTCGGAACACCTCAACTCACCCGACGGAAGCTCCAAGATTAACTGGCGACCCATATCCCGCGACTGAAAGTACAAAAGATCGGTTTTATTGACATTCAGAATTATCGAGTTACGAAAACACCAATCAGTGAAACAGCGCACCAAAAGTTCACACCTGGCTGTGAGTTCAATCAGACTTGATGCGGAAATTATAAAATGAGAAACATTGAAGGAAATAACAAACAAATCAAATCAACAACAGAAGTCAGTCGTGCATTTGTGATTACAGCAGCAATTGACCTTACCACGTGGGAGATTATAGCTACCTGCGTGACATCCGAGTCCAAGAAAATCAACAATGTGGAATGGCTTACTTGGATAATTGATCATTATACAGAAAGAATGAAGTAAGAACAGTCCCTTATACCAATGTGGTTTCCATAGACACGTGTGTCAAGCTTTCGTCCCTGTGCAATACGATGAAAAGTGTTAGAATGAGAAACATTGAAGGAAATAACAAACAAATGAAATCAACAACAGAAGTCAGTCGTGCATTTGTGGTTACAGCAGCAATTGACCTCACCACGTTACAGATTATAGCTACCTGCGTGTCATCCGAGTCCAAGAAAATCAACAATGTGGAATGGCTTACTTGGATAATTGATCATCATACAGAAAGAAGGGAATAAGCACAGTCCCTCATACCAATGTGGTTTCCATAGACACGTGTGTCAAGCTTTCGTCCCTGTGCAATACGATGAGAAGTGTTAGAATGAGAAACATTGAAGGAAATAACAAACAAATGAAATCAACAACAGAAGTCAGCCGTCTAATTGTGGTTACAGCAGCAATTGACCTTACCACGTGGGAGATTATAGCTACCCGCGTGTCATCCGAGTCCAAGAAAATCAACAATGTGGAATGGCTTACTTGGATAATTGTTCATTAAACAAAAAGAAGGGAATAAGAACAGTCCCTTATACCAAAGTGGTTTCCTTAGACACCTGTGTCAAGCTTTCGTTCCTGTGCAATACGATGAAAAGTGTTAGAATGAGAAACATTAAAGGAAATAACAAACAAATGAAATCAACAACAGAAGTCAGTCGTGCATTTGTGGTTACAGCAGCAATTGACCTTACCACGTGGGAGATTATAGCTACCGGCGTGACATCCGAGTCCAAGAAAATCAACAATGTGGAATTGCTTACTTGGATAATTGTTCATTAAACAAAAAGAAGGGAATAAGAACAGTCCCTTATACCAAAGTGGTTTCCTTAGACACGCGTGTCAAGCTTTCGTCCCTGTGCAATACGATGAAAAGTGTTAGAATGAGAAACATTGAAGAAAATAACAAACGAATGAAATCAACAACAGAAGTCAGTCGTGCATTTGTGGTTACAGCAGCAATTGACCTCACCACGTGGGAGAATATAGCTACCTGCGTGACATCCGAGTCCAAGAAATTCAACAATGTGGAATGGCTTACTTGGATAATTGTTCATTAAACAAAACGAAGGGAATAAGAACAGTCCCTTATACCAAAGTGGTTTCCTCAGACACGCGTGTCAAGCTTTCGTCCCTGTGCAATACGATGAGAAGTGTTAGAATGAGAAATATTAAAGGAAATAACAAACAAATGAAATCAACAACAGAAGTCAGTCGTGCATTTGTGGTTACAGCAGCAATTGACCTTACCACGTGGGAGATTATAGCTACCGGCGTGACATCCGAGTCCAAGAAAATAAACAATGTGGAATTGCTTACTTGGATAATTGTTCATTAAACAAAAAGAAGGGAATAAGAACAGTCCCTTATACCAAAGTGGTTTCCTTAGACACGCGTGTCAAGCTTTCGTCCCTGTGCAATACGATGAAAAGTGTTAGAATGAGAAACATTGAAGAAAATAACAAACGAATGAAATCAACAACAGAAGTCAGTCGTGCATTTGTGGTTACAGCAGCAATTGACCTCACCACGTGGAAGAATATAGCTACCTGCGTGACATCCGAGTCCAAGAAAATCAACAATGTGGAATGGCTTACTTGGATAATTGTTCATTAAACAAAAAGAAGGGAATAAGAACAGTTCCTTATACCAAAGTGGTTTCCTTAGACACGTGTGTCAAGCTTTCGTCCCTGTGCAATACGATGAAAAGTGTTAGAATGAGAAACATTAAAGGAAATAACAAACAAATGAAATCAACAACAGAAGTCAGTCGTGCATTTGTGGTTACAGCAGCAATTGACCTTACCACGTGGGAGATTATAGCTACCTGCGTGACATCCGAGCCCAAGAAAATCAACAATGTGGAACGGCTTACTTGGATAATTGTTCATTAAACAAAAAGAAGGGAATAAGAACAGTTCCTTTTACCAAAGTGGTTTCCTTAGACACGTGTGTCAAGCTTTCGTCCCTGTGCAATACGATGAAAAGTGTTAGAATGAGAAACATTAAAGGAAATAACAAACAAATGAAATCAACAACAGAAGTCAGTCGTGCATTTGTGGTTACAGCAGCAATTGACCTTACCACGTGGGAGATTATAGCTACCGGCGTGACATCCGAGTCCAAGAAAATCAACAATGTGGAATTGCTTACTTGGATAATTGTTCATTAAACAAAAAGAAGGGAATAAGAACAGTCCCTTATACCAAAGTGGTTTCCTTAGACACGCGTGTCAAGCTTTCGTCCCTGTGCAATACGATGAAAAGTGTTAGAATGAGAAACATTGAAGAAAATAACAAACGAATGAAATCAACAACAGAAGTCAGTCGTGCATTTGTGGTTACAGCAGCAATTGACCTCACCACGTGGGAGATTACAGCTACCTGCGTGACATCCGAGCCCAAGAAAATGAACAATGTGGAACGGCTTACTTGGATAATTGTTCATTAAACAAAAAGAAGGGAATAAGAACAGTCCCTTATACCAAAGTTGTTTCCTTAGACACGTGTGTCAAGCTTTCGTCCCTGTGCAATACGATGAAAAATGTTAGAATGAGAAACATTAAAGGAAATAACAAACAAATGAAATCAACAACAGAAGTCAGCCGTCCAATTGTGGTTACAGCAGCAATTGACCTTACCACGTGGGAGATTATAGCTACCCTCGTGTCATCCGAGTCCAAGAAAATCAACAATGTGGAATGGCTTACTTGGATAATTGTTCATTAAACGAAAAGAAGGGAATAAGAACAGTCTCTTATACCAAAGTGGTTTCCTTAGACACCTGTGTCAAGCTTTCATTCCTGTGCAATACGATGAAAAGTGTTAGAATGAGAAACATTAAAGGAAATAACAAACAAATGAAATCAACAACAGAAGTCAGTCGTGCATTTGTGGTTACAGCAGCAATTGACCTTACCACGTGGGAGATTATAGCTACCTGCGTGACATCCGAGCCCAAGAAAATCAACAATGTGGAACGGCTTACTTGGATAATTGTTCATTAAACAAAAAGAAGGGAATAAGAACAGTTCCTTATACCAAAGTGGTTTCCTTAGACACGTGTGTCAAGCTTTCGTCCCTGTGCAAAACGATGAAAAGTGTTAGAATGAGAAACATTAAAGGAAATAACAAACAAATGAAATCAACAACAGAAGTCAGTCGTGCATTTGTGGTTACAGCAGCAATTGACCTTACCACGTGGGAGATTATAGCTACCGGCGTGACATCCGAGTCCAAGAAAATCAACAATGTGGAATTGCTTACTTGGATAATTGTTCATTAAACAAAAAGAAGGGAATAAGAACAGTCCCTTATACCAAAGTGGTTTCCTTAGACACGCGTGTCAAGCTTTCGTCCCTGTGCAATACGATGAAAAGTGTTAGAATGAGAAACATTGAAGAAAATAACAAACGAATGAAATCAACAACAGAAGTCAGTCGTGCATTTGTGGTTACAGCAGCAATTGACCTCACCACGTGGGAGATTACAGCTACCTGCGTGACATCCGAGCCCAAGAAAATGAACAATGTGGAACGGCTTACTTGGATAATTGTTCATTAAACAAAAAGAAGGGAATAAGAACAGTCCCTTATACCAAAGTTGTTTCCTTAGACACGTGTGTCAAGCTTTCGTCCCTGTGCAATACGATGAAAAATGTTAGAATGAGAAACATTAAAGGAAATAACAAACAAATGAAATCAACAACAGAAGTCAGCCGTCCAATTGTGGTTACAGCAGCAATTGACCTTACCACGTGGGAGATTATAGCTACCCTCGTGTCATCCGAGTCCAAGAAAATCAACAATGTGGAATGGCTTACTTGGATAATTGTTCATTAAACGAAAAGAAGGGAATAAGAACAGTCTCTTATACCAAAGTGGTTTCCTTAGACACCTGTGTCAAGCTTTCATTCCTGTGCAATACGATGAAAAGTGTTAGAATGAGAAACATTAAAGGAAATAACAAACAAATGAAATCAACAACAGAAGTCAGTCGTGCATTTGTGGTTACAGCAGCAATTGACCTTACCACGTGGGAGATTATAGCTACCTGCGTGACATCCGAGCCCAAGAAAATCAACAATGTGGAACGGCTTACTTGGATAATTGTTCATTAAACAAAAAGAAGGGAATAAGAACAGTTCCTTATACCAAAGTGGTTTCCTTAGACACGTGTGTCAAGCTTTCGTCCCTGTGCAATACGATGAAAAGTGTTAGAATGAGAAACATTAAAGGAAAGAACAAACAAAAGAAATCAACAACAGAAGTCAGTCGTGCATTTGTGGTTACAGCAGCAATTGACCTTACCACGTGGGAGATTATAGCTACCGGCGTGACATCCGAGTCCAAGAAAATCAACAATGTGGAATTGCTTACTTGGATAATTGTTCATTAAACAAAAAGAAGGGAATAAGAACAGTCCCTTATACCAAAGTGGTTTCCTTAGACACGCGTGTCAAGCTTTCGTCCCTGTGCAATACGATGAAAAGTGTTAGAATGAGAAACATTGAAGAAAATAACAAACGAATGAAATCAACAACAGAAGTCAGTCGTGCATTTGTGGTTACAGCAGCAATTGACCTCACCACGTGGGAGATTACAGATACCTGCGTGACATCCGAGCCCAAGAAAATGAACAATGTGGAACGGCTTACTTGGATAATTGTTCATTAAACAAAAAGAAGGGAATAAGAACAGTCCCTTATACCAAAGTTGTTTCCTTAGACACGTGTGTCAAGCTTTCGTCCCTGTGCAATACGATGAAAAATGTTAGAATGAGAAACATTAAAGGAAATAACAAACAAATGAAATCAACAACAGAAGTCAGCCGTCCAATTGTGGTTACAGCAGCAATTGACCTTACCACGTGGGAGATTATAGCTACCCGCGTGTCATCCGAGTCCAAGAAAATCAACAATGTGGAATGGCTTACTTGGATAATTGTTCATTAAACGAAAAGAAGGGAATAAGAACAGTCTCTTATACCAAAGTGGTTTCCTTAGACACCTGTGTCAAGCTTTCGTTCCTGTGCAATACGATGAAAAGTGTTAGAATGAGAAACATTAAAGGAAATAACAAACAAATGAAATCAACAACAGAAGTCAGTCGTGCATTTGTGGTTACAGCAGCAATTGACCTTACCACGTGGGAGATTATAGCTACCTGCGTGACATCCGAGCCCAAGAAAATCAACAATGTGGAACGGTTTACTTGGATAATTGTTCATTAAACAAAAAGAAGGGAATAAGAACAGTTCCTTATACCAAAGTGGTTTCCTTAGACACGTGTGTCAAGCTTTCGTCCCTGTGCAATACGATGAAAAGTGTTAGAATGAGAAACATTAAAGGAAATAACAAACAAATGAAATCAACAACAGAAGTCAGTCGTGCATTTGTGGTTACAGCAGCAATTGACCTTACCACGTGGGAGATTATAGCTACCGGCGTGACATCCGAGTCCAAGAAAATCAACAATGTGGAATTGCTTACTTGGATAATTGTTCATTAAACAAAAAGAAGGGAATAAGAACAGTCCCTTATACCAAAGTGGTTTCCTTAGACACGCGTGTCAAGCTTTCGTCCCTGTGCAATACGATGAAAAGTGTTAGAATGAGAAACATTGAAGAAAATAACAAACAAATGAAATCAACAACAGAATTCAGTCGTGCATTTGTGGGTACAGCAGCAATTGACCTCACCACGTTACAGATTATAGCTACCTGCGTGTCATCCGAGTCCAAGAAAAACAACAATGTGGAATGGCTTACTTGGATAATTGATCATCATACAGAAAGAAGGGAATAAGAACAGTCCCTTATACCAATGTGGTTTCCATAGACACGTGTGTCAAGCTTTCATCCCTGTGCAATACGATGAGAAGTGTTAGAATGAGAAACATTGAAGGAAATAACAAACAAATGAAATCAACAACAGAAGTCAGCCGTCCAATTGTGGTTACAGCAGCAATTGACCTTACCACGTGGGAGATTATAGCTACCCACGTGTCATCCGAGTCCAAGAAAATCAACAATGTGGAATGGCTTACTTGGATAATTGTTCATAAACAAAAAGAAGGGAATAAGAACAGTCTCTTATACCAAAGTGGTTTCCTCAGACACCTGTGTCAAGCTTTCGTTCCTGTGCAATACGATGAAAAGTGTTAGAATGAGAAACATAGAAGGAAATAACAAACAAATGAAATCAACAACAGAAGTCAGTCGTGCATTTGTGGTTACAGCAGCAATTGACCTTACCACGTGGGAGATTATAACTACCTGCGTGACATCCGAGTCCAAGAAAATCAACAATGTGGAATGGCTCACTTGGATAATTGTTCATTAAACAAAACGAAGGGAATAAGAACAGTCCCTTATACCAAAGTGGTTTCCTTAGACACGCGTGTCAAGCTTTCGTCCCTGTGCAATACGATGAAAAGTGTTAGAATGAGAAACATAGAAGGAAATAACAAACAAATGAAATCAACAACAGAAGTCAGTCGTGCATTTGTGGTTACAGCAGCAATTGACCTTACCACGTGGGAGATTATAGCTACCTGCGTGACATTCGAGTCCAAGAAAATCAACAATGTGGAATGGCTTACTTGGATAATTGTTGATTGAACAAAACGAAGGGAATAAGAACAGGCCCTTATACCAAAGTGGTTTCCTTAGACACGCGTGTCAAGCTTTCGTCCCTGTGCAATACGATGAGAAGTGTTAGAATGAGAAACATTGAAGGAAATAACAAACAAATGAAATCAACATTAGAAGTCAGTCGTGCATTTGTGGTTACAGCAGCAATTGACCTTACCACGTGGGAGATTATAGCTACCTGCGTGACATCCGAGTCCAAGATAATCAACAATGTGGAATCGCCTACTTGGATAATTGTTGATTAAACAAGATAAAGAGAATAAGAACAGTCCCTTATACCAAAGTGGTTTCCTCAGACACGTGTGTCAAGCTTTCGTCCCTGTGCAATACGATGAGAAGTGTTAGAATGAGAAACATTGAAGGAAATAACAAACAAATGAAATCAACATTAGAAGTCAGTCGTGCATTTGTGGTTACAGCAGCAATTGACCTTACCACGTGGGAGATTATAGCTACCTGCGTGACATCCTAGTCCAAGAAAATCAACAATGTGGAATGGCCTACTTGGATAATTGTTGATTAAACAAAAAAAAAAATAAGAACAGTCCCTTATACCAAAGTGGTTTCCTTAGACACGTGTGTCAAGCTTTCGTCCCTGTGCAATACGATGAAAAGTGTTAGAATGAGAAACATAGAAGGAAATAACAAACAAATGAAATCAACAACAGAAGTCAGTCGTGCATTTGTGGTTACAGCAGCAATTGACCTTACCACGTGGGAGCTTATAGCTACCGGCGTGACATCCGAGTCCAAGAAAATCAACAATGTGGAATGGCTTACTTGGATAATTGTTGATTGAACAAAAAGAAGGGAATAAGAACAGTCCCTCATACCAAAGTGGTTTTCCTAGATACGTGTGTCAAGCTTTCGTCCCTGTGCAATACGATGAAAAGTGTTAGAATGAGAAACATTGAAGTAAATAACAAACAAATGAAATCAACAACAGAAGTCAGTCGTGCATTTGTGGTTTCAGCAGCAATTGACCTTACCACGTGGGAGATTATAGCTACCTGCGTGACATCCGAGTCCAAGAAAATCAACAATGTGGAATGACTTACTTGGATAATTGATCATTATACAGAAAGAATGAAGTAAGAACAGTCCCTTATACGAATGTGGTTTCCATAGACACGTGTGTCAAGCTTTCGTCCCTGTGCAATACGATGAAAAGTGTAAGAATGAGAAACATAGAAGGAAAAAACAAACAAATGAAATCAACAACAGAAGTCAGTCGTGCATTTGTGGTTACAGCAGCAATTGACCTTACCACGTGGGAGTTCTAGCTACCTGCGTGACATCCGAGTCCAAGAAAATCAACAATGTGGAATGGCCCACTTGGATAATTGTTGATCAAACAAAAAAAAGGGAATAAGAACAGTCCCTTATACCAAAGTGGTTTCCTAAGACATGCGTGTCAAGCTTTCGTCCCTGTGCAATACGATGAAAAGTGTTAGAATGAGAAACATTGAAGAAAATAACAAACGAATGAAATCAACATTAGAAGTCAGTCGTGCATTTGTGGTTACAGCAGCAATTGACCTTACCACGTGGGAGATTATAGCTACCTGCGTGTCATCCGAGTTCAAGAAAATCAACAATGTGGAATGGCTTACTTGGATAATTGATCATTATACAGAAAGAATGAAGTAAGAACAGTCCCTTATACGGATGTGGTTTCCATAGACACGTGTGTCAAGCTTTCGTCCCTGTGCAATACGATGAAAAGTGTAAGAATGAGAAACATAGAAGGAAAAAACAAACAAATGAAATCAACAACAGAAGTCAGTCGTGCATTTGTGGTTACAGCAGCAATTGACCTTACCACGTGGGAGTTCTAGCTACCTGCGTGACATCCGAGTCCAAGAAAATCAACAATGTGGAATGGCCCACTTGGATAATTGTTGATCAAACAAAAAAAAGGGAATAAGAACAGTCCCTTATACCAAAGTGGTTTCCTAAGACATGCGTGTCAAGCTTTCGTCCCTGTGCAATACGATGAAAAGTGTTAGAATGAGAAACATTGAAGAAAATAACAAACGAATGAAATCAACATTAGAAGTCAGTCGTGCATTTGTGGTTACAGCAGCAATTGACCTTACCACGTGGGAGTTCTAGCTACCTGCGTGACATCCGAGTCCAAGAAAATCAACAATGTGGAATGGTCCACTTGGATAATTGTTGATCAAACAAAAAAAAGGGAATAAGAACAGTCCCTTATACCAAAGTGGTTTCCTAAGACATGCGTGTCAAGCTTTCGTCCCTGTGCAATACGATGAAAAGTGTTAGAATGAGAAACATTGAAGAAAATAACAAACGAATGAAATCAACAACAGAAGTCAGTCGTGCATTTGTGGTTTCAGCAGCAATTGACCTTACCACGTGGGAGATTATAGCTACCTGCGTGACATCCGAGTCCAAGAAAATCAACAATGTGGAATGGCCTACTTGGATAATTGTTGATTAAACAAAAAAAGTGGTTTCCTTAGACACGTGTGTCAAGCTTTCGTCCCTGTGCAATACGATGAAAAGTGTTAGAATGAGAAACATAGAAGGAAATAACAAACAAATGAAATCAACAACAGAAGTCAGTCGTGCATTTGTGGTTACAGCAGCAATTGACCTTACCACGTGGGAGATTATAGCTACCTGCGTGTCATCCGAGTTCAAGAAAATCAACAATGTGGAATGGCTTACTTGGATAATTGATCATTATACAGAAAGAAGGGAATAAGAACAGTCCCTTATACCAATGTGGTTTCCATAGACACGTGTGTCAAGCTTTCGTCCTTGTGCAATACGATGAGAAGTGTTAGAATGAGAAACATTGAAGGAAATAACAAACAAATGAAATCAACAACAGAAGTCAGCCGTCCAATTGTGGTTACAGCAGCAATGACCTTACCACATGGGAGATTATAGCTAGCTGCGTGACATCCTAGTCCAAGAAAATCAACAATGTGGAATGGCTCACTTGGATAATTGTTGTTTAAACAAAAAGAAGGGAATAAGAACAGTCCTTCGTAGATACAATTGAATTGTAATTATTCATTTCATAGTAGAAACTGGTATTCGTCCAAAGAAACATGAATAGAATTGGGATTTTATAAATAAAAAAATATAAAAATTGAATATAAGATTCTAACATATGAATTTAGCAATAAAGAGTTCTATAATAACAATAAAAGATTCTACATTCGAAATTTAATGCCGTCTTTTTAATCGATTGCAGAGTTTATTCATTTGAAACCTTGCTTTCATATTTCATATGCATTGTCATTTCTAGACATTACTCTATTTAATTGGTCAATTATTGTTTGATTCTGAATTGCGAAACGACGAATTTTTCTATTCTTTTAAATCTGAGGTCTAAAAATGTAAGAGAATTGAATAGACTTGACCAATCCTTATTCAGATGCAAATTCTAGAGGTTTTAGGCATTTACATTAGTAAATGGTGGAACATCCAAAATGTTACCAAATCGAGGCCTATGCTATTGAATAGTTGGTATCCCAGACAATCGAAACTACTAGCGTACACCAGATGTAAATTATAAGCACAGACCTTTAACTGTAGTAAGAGAGAAATTCAATATATTCTGAGTTCTCATGTCTAATATCCAGGATAATAAAATTTAAAGAAATCCAATCTGACCTTAGACAGAACTTTTTTTTGAGTAATTATTCAACTAAGTTTTGATTTTCAAGTGAATGAGAGGACCAATAGAAGAAAGAAATTTTATAGTAATCAGAGACGAGAATTCTCCAAAAAAATTGTTCTGACCAAGGAAAAGGAATAATAGGTTATAAAACGGAAATTAATGAGTGTTTTGTTTTGGGTCATTATAGATATAGGTTAATTCAGAGTTCATGACTGGTATATTTGTGGTTTTGTGAAACAAAAAAAAATTACATGATTCGAGTGCATGAAGTACGATCTTCCAAAATATCCTCATTTATCTAGGTTAAAGAAGTAGGAGAACGTAGCGCCGCTGAACACTGGGAAAAATTATAAAGTTTGGTCAAGTTTTTTTTTATTACATTGAGCGAAATTCACCTGATTTCAAGAGCAAAGAAAAAGGAATAAAGAGTCCAAAGTCCTGAAATAGCTAATACTGTTTATGGTTGATTGGAATTTTCACGAAGACGATCTTTTTTTCTTCTGAGATAGTAGTTCTTGCAAAAATTTAATTTAAGTTTTAGGAAAAGAAATTTCTTCGAAAAAAACAAACAAAATTTTACATTTATACAAAGTTCGTTTATTAAAATATAATATTTATTTTTTATATACATATACATATATATAACTATGTAAAGTCAATTTATCATATTCTCCCGAAATACAATACATGGCATTACTCATGAAACAACAGAAAAATATTACAATGTTCAGCATCCTTAAATCTAATCTGTACAAATTAACAACTATATCAATGAATCTTTACACTTCACACCGTATCACTCCTTCGATAAAATAATAAATAAGGAACTCTATCTCCTTGACGTTTAAGAACATCTTCTTCCGTAACTCTGTTTACTTTAGAGTCATCAAACCTCAACTATGTATTATACCCCGAATGGAAAGTATCTGCTATATAATGCCCATAGCTGGCCTCCTTTCCTACATGGTATACTACAGATATTAATTTATATTGTCTCTCCGCTGAAGTATTCGTCCTTCCAGATAATATTTTAGAATCAATCTGCAGATTGATGGGAAATTCTATAGTCTTCATTATTTTAGTGCAGCCATTCATTCTGTATTCGAAGCATTTCAAATGTAATACTAAAACTACAGGCAACTTCTCTATCATCACTTGCTGCCATGCTTCAACCGTTTCTTTCGTTTTCGATGATGTCAGACCCTTTAGTTTGTTCTTGGTTGTAAGGCCTTCTAAAGCTTCAGCTATGTTATTTGCTTTCTTAATATTTAATGGCAATGTTAGGAATGGTTCAATATTGTCTGAAGTTTCGTCTCCGGTTTTATGGATTCTTGAACAGAGAAGTCCTCCGAATATATCACTAATCGGTGTCTTGTCCATTTGTATTTCTCTTGTTACATTCCCTTCGTTCCTAGGACCAATAACTTTCCAATCATCCACATCTATTTTCACTTCTTTTTTAGCTGCTTGAATATTTTCGTCATGGCTAATCAATTTCATTATTCCCATCATTTCATCATTGAGTCCATTCAACAGAAGGCTTAAGATTTCTTCGGCGTCTTCTTGTCGGCCTTCAACAAGGAAAGAATCGCTACGTGTTCCGTTTAGCATCGTATAAAACGATGAGGCCTCAAACGAATTGCCATTGTCTATATTGACGAAAGTTTGCTTCTTGTTTTTCTTTTTTGAACGTGACTTGCGTCTTACATTGTGCAGATTATCGAAGTTATTCATAAATTTACACCTGGAATAGTTGAATAATATACATATATAAAATTGTTATTCAATCAAAGTTGCAAATTATATTAATTTATTCTTATATATTTTCACTCATTGTTATTGATTTCAGTGCATTATTGTGAGTGAAGTTCTCTGATAGCCGTTTGAGGAGATTACAAAGTGGTGGGCAAGCAAGTGAGGCTTGTAATATTGAGTTTATAAAACGAAAGTTACTTTTGTTTCGTAAACCCCTGGGTTTAAAACTGGTTTGGGTCCCATCAATTTTATAGTTCTTGAGAAATTCTGAAAATTAAAAAATATTACTAACCATGATAGAAACTTGAATTTTCACTGATATTTGTAGGTGAAAACCAAAGCACTCCACTTTTCATCAAGTAAAATGGGTTCAACTAAGTAAAATAATTATCTACTGTAGATGTAAGCAAATTGTTAGTTGAAAGTAAGATAAATATATAAAAAAAGATATGGTTTTGAACTCACCTCCTAACATATGGGTGGCTGAATCTATTTTTTTGACTACTTTTGTATGGTTTAAAGATGTTACATGTGAATCATTAATTTTATTATCTATTTTCTCATTCGAAATTGTTTTAACATCTTCATCAAATAGACTAGCCCATGATTTTTTCCATACATTTACTGTGGGCTCCTCAATTTTAGATTCATTTTTATCCGAGATGCTACTTTCAATTTTTTCAATTGTCCTATTGGAAATTGTATCATTTTTGATTATCTCTGTATTATCTCTTGCAATAATTTCAACTGTTTTTACAGCTCAACTAGGGGGAGTTGAAGGTTTCGAATGTTTTCCTGTCATCTCATTCTGGATAAAAGGTTTTGTAATTGATAATCCATTGTAATTGATTACAGATTTTCTACACTCATTTTCTGAAAAAGTTGATATTAGTTGATTCATTATTATATTACATATTCATATTGACCATGAATAATTCTTTTAAGATCTCTATACTTACTTGCAGAAAATTTTTGTTTAACTCTACAGGGTAATTTGTATTCACTAGAATTGGTTAATAATATATTATTTATAATACGGACCTCTTCTTCTTCTAACGCAGTTAACTCCAAGAAATGTAGATTCTGAAAAAAAAAATAACAATATAATAGTTGAAATCATTTTGGAAATTATAATATTTCTGTATATAGTATATCCAAAGTCCCTTGAAATAGTCTATAAAAACGCTTGGCCAGAGATAATTGCAAAACAGTCATAAACCAGTAAGGCGAAATTTATATCCCTCAGTGGAAGCAGAAGGCTGAATGATAATGATGTACAGGGTGATTCACCGCGATGGCTTATTGTTTATGGAAAACTAATAATAATTTTCTGCTGAAAATTTTAACAATTTCAGATTACTACCTACTTATTTCAAACGGCACACCCAGTATATTATTGCATTATCAGATAGCTTGGTTGATGATAATTTCAGCAATATGGCAATACTTGAGTATAAGCTGAACAGTTCATAAGTTGAAGAGATTCCTATAGATATCTAATGAAAAGTTTTTTGGAAAAATCTATATTTTTTTATTCATTCAGTCAATTTTACGTAGATATAAAAAGAGAGGGGTCTCAAGCAAACTCTATACTTGAAGAGTTTTCGAGGAAAATCTTCAACTAAGGAAAACTGCAATTTCTCATTGAATGGAGTAGTCTATGACTTCCAGAAAACATGAAAAAAAACTAAAAAGTCGAAATTTCTTGAATTGTAATAAATTTTTCGTTAAGAAAGTTGAAAATTCATAAACCAATAAAAAAAAACTAACTACATAAAATATAACTGATTTTTGAAAATATTCGAATAAATGAAAATATCCCTAAGCTAGTATTAAAAAAATTACCTCCATATTCAAACAATTAACTATTTAAACATGAAACTTTCCACTAGAAATATCACTTCAACAACTGTTTATAAAGTAACTCTTTGAAGAATGTTCGCTAAACTGAGGTTACTTACAATTTGTCAACCCGGCATGGTTGACGAACATAGAATATTTTTCTTCTTCTTAACTATGTACAGGTCGAGCCATATACCTAATATTTGGGGCAAGTTGCACCATTTGCCTAAACATTGATTAAAATTTAAACATTGATTAATTTCTGATTTCTTTCGAGAAATCATAGAGTAATCAACGTTTAAATTTTTAATTAATGTTTAGGCAAATGGTGCAACTGGCCCTTTGTCTATTGGGTGAAATATAGAAGTGCGCGTGCGCCGCATATTTTTTTGTTCATTCAGTCAATTTTACGTAGATATAAAAAGAGAGGGGTCTCAAGCAAATTCTATACTTAAGGAGATTTCGAGGAAAAACTTCAACTGAGGAAAACTGCAATTTCTCATTGAATGGAGTAGTCTATGACTTCCAGAAAACATGAAAACAAACTAAAAAGTCGAAATTTCATGAATTATAATAAATTTTTTGTTATGATGGTTGAAAATCCATAAACCAATAAAAAAAAAACTAACTACATGAAATATAACTGATATTTGAAAATATTCGAATAAATTAAAACAACCCTAAGCTAGTATTAAAAAAATTACCCCCATATTCAAACAATTTTTTATTTAAACATGAAACTTTCCACTAGAAATATCACTTCAACAACTGTTTATAAAGTAACTCTTGGAAGAATATTCGCTAAACTGAGGTTACTTACAATTTGTCAACCCGGCATGGTTGACGAACATGGAATATTTTTCTTCGTCTTAACTATGTACAGGTCGAGCCATATACCTTATATTAGGGGCCAGTTGCACCATTTGCCTAAACATTGATTAAAATTTAAACATTGATTAATTTCTGATTTCTCTTGAGAAATCATAGAGTAATCAACGTTTAAATTTTTAATAAATGTTTAGGCAAATGGTGCAACTGGCCCTTAGTCTATTAGGTAGAATATAGAAGTGCGCGTGCGCCTCATATTAAATTTCAATAATAATATATATAATAATAATAATAATTTTCAATTAGATAATTTCTAAACTGTGCTCGAAATAAAAAATTCCAATCCCACAAAATTATCTGTATTTCGTTTCTTCATTTCCAGCTTAATTTGATTGTAATCTATGGTCCACAGTTCGCATTGAAAAAATGTCCAGCGGACAGGATAAATAGAAGGCGCTAGTGTAGCTAGAGGGTATATTTGTATTTTGTGGTTTCTGTAATCTGCATTCCGTGGTTTCATTTTAAGCGTGGTTATATTCATAGATAAATACAAATGTACCCCTTATATATGGTTATAATTGAATCTGATAGATGTGGCAAGCTGAAAAATAAATATTGAATTCTGTTGATAATTATAACATAGGTAATGAGAAAACCATTTTCTGTTGATATTTCGACATTTCGATCTTCAGCGGAATATAACAATTATGTTAAATTATTATATTTACTTTAATATTATTTTTGTGGTTCCCGACCAATGTACAAATTTCCGAAATTATTTTTTGTTCCTGATAATAGGGACATTCGATCTGCCAACCCAAGAAAGCGAAAATACTTTTGTTGGATAGCACATATGCCTACTTATGCGTTTCGTCCCTGGCACACACACCGGACTCATCAGTGTGACTTTGGTATAATTGTGTGTGCCGTGTCACAGACGCTTGGGGAATTTATTATTATCGGGAGCCGCCGGGACTCGAACCCGGCACCTTGTCGCATCTCGGTGAGAGATTCTACCTCTTAACGTCTAGGCTACCGAATGCTGTGTTTATTGTTGCTATGTGGAGCTTTATGAGAAGCCGCCACACTTTCATCCTTTTTGAAGTTTTCTATGAAATTTACCTCAGAACATAGAATATACTCTAAGAAATTAGCCTTCTAGCTATTCAGTGAATAGTTTTCTATTCAGTGAGTAGTTGATATTTATGAATATTCGTTACTATTCACTGATGATGATTAGATAGTTGAGTAATTAATTATTTGTGAAGTTACGAATGAAAGTTTGAATGATCACTTTTCAGGAATAATTGAAAAAAGATATTGAAATTGGAGATCACATATGTTGAAATTGATAGATACAATTGAATTGTAATTATTCATTTCATAGTAGAAACTGGTATTCGTCCAAAGAAACATGAATAGAACTGGGATTTTTTAAATAAAAAAATATAAAAATTGAATATAAGATTCTAACATATGAATTAAGCAATAAAGAGTTCTAATAATAACAATATAAGATTCTACATTCGAAATTTAATGCCGTCTTTTTAATCGATTGCAGAGTTTATTCATTTGAAACCTTGCTTTCATATTTCATATGCATTGTCATTTCTAGACATTACTCTATTTCATTGGTCAATTATTGTTTGATTCTGAATTGCGAAACGACGAATTTTTCTATTCTTTTAAATCTGAGGTCTAAAAATGTAAAAGAATTGAAAAGACTTGACCAATCCTTATTCAGAAGCAAATTCTAGAGGTTTTAGGCATGTACATTAGTAAATGGTGGAACATCCAAAATGTTACCAAATAAAGGCCTATGGCATTGAATAGTTGGTATCCCAGACAATCGAAACTATTAGCGTACACCAGATGTAAATTATAAGCACAGACCTTTAACTGTAGTAAGAGAGAAATTCAATCTATTCTGAGTTCTCATGTCTAATATCCAGGATGATAAAATTTAAAGAAATCCAATCTGACCTTGGACAGATCTTTTTTTCGAGTAATTATTCAACTAAGTTTTGATTTTCAAGTGAATTAGAGGACCAATAGAAGAAAGAAATTTTATAGTAATCAGAGACGAGAATTCTCCAAAAAAATTGTTCTGACCCAGGAAAAGGAATAATAGGTTATAAAACGGAAATTAATGAGTGTTTTGTTTTGGGTCATTAAAGATATAGGTTAATTCAGAGTTCATGACTGGTATATTTATGATTTTTGTGAAACAAAAAAAAATTACATGATTCGAGTGCATGAGGTACGATCTTCCAAAATATCCTCATTTATCTAGGTTACAGAAGTAGGAGAACGTAGCGCCGCTGAACACAGGGGGAAATTATAAAGTTTGGTCAAGTTTCTTTTCATTACATTGAGCGAAATTCACCTGATTTCAAGAGCAAAGAAAAAGGAATAAAGAGTCCAAAGTCCTGAAATAGCTAATACTGTTAATGGTTCATTGAAATTTTCACGAAGACGACCTTCTTTTCCTTTCTGAGATCGTAGTTCTTATAAAAATTTAATTCAAGTTTTAGGAAAAGAAATTTCTTCAAAAAAACAAACAAAATTTTACATTCATACAAAGTTCGTTTATTAAAATATAATATTTATTTTTTAAATACATATGTATATATATATATATATAAATAACATTGTATAGTCAATTTATCATATTCTCCCGAAATACAATTCATGGCATCACTCATGAAACAACAGAAAAATATTACAATGTTCAGCATCCTTAAATCTAATCTGTACAAATTAACAACTTTATCAATGAATCTTCACACTTCACACCATATCACTCCTTCGATAAAATAATAAATAAGGAACTCTATCTCCTTGACGTTTAAGAACATCTTCTTCCGTAACTCTGTTTATTTTAGAGTCATCAAACCTCAACCATGTATTATACCCCGAATGGAAAGTATCTGCTATATAATGCCCATAGCTGGCCTCCTTTCCTACATGGTATACTACAGATATTAATTTATATTGTCTCTCCGCTGAAGTATTCGTCCTTCCAGATAATATTTTGGAATCAATCTGCAGATTGATGGGAAATTCTATAGTCTTCATTATTTCAGTGCAGCCATTCATTCTGTATTCGAAGCATTTCAAATGTAATACTAAAACTACAGGCAACTTCTCTATCATCACTTGCTGCCATGCTTCAACCGTTCCTTTCGTTTTCGATGATGTTAGACCCTCTAGTTTGTTCTTGGTTGTAAGGCCTTCTAATGCTTCAGCTATGTTATTTGCTTTCTTAATATTTAATGGCAATGTTAGGAATGGTTCAATATTTTCTGAAGTTTCGTCTCCGGTTTTATGGATTCTTGAACAGAGAAGTCCTCCGAATATATCACTAATCGGTGTCTTGTCCATTTGTATTTCTCTTGTTACATTCCCTTCGTTCCTAGGACCAATAACTTTCCAATCATCCACATCTATTTTCACTTCTTTTTTAGCTGCTTGAATATTTTCGTCATGGCTAATCAATTTCATTATTTCCATCATTTCATCATTGAGTCCATTCAACAGAAGGCCCAAGAATTCTTCGGCGTCTTCTTGTCGGCCTTCAACAAGGAAAGAATCGCTACGTGTTCCGTTTAGCATCGTATAAAACGATGAGGCCTCAAACGAATTGCCATTGTCTATATTGACGAAAGTTTGCTTCTTGTTCTTCTTTTTTGAACGTGACTTGCGTCTTACATTGGGCAGATTATCGAAGTTATTCATAAATTTACACCTGGATTAGTTGAATAATGAAAATACATATATAAAATTGTTATTCAATCAAAGTTGCAAATTATATTAATTTATACTTACATATTTTCACTCATTGTTATTGATTTCAGTGCATTATTGTGAGTGAAGTTCTCTGATAGCCGTTTGAGGAGATTACAAAGTGGTGGGCAAGCAAGTAAGGCTTGTAATATTGAGTTTATATAACAAAAAATACTTTTGTTTCGTAAACACCTGGATTTAAAACTGGTTTGCGTCCCAGCAATTTAATAGTTCTTTAGAAATTCTGAAAATTTAAAAATATTACTAACCATGATAGAAACTTGAATTTTCACTGATATCTGTAGGTGAAAACCAAAGCATTCCACTTTTCATCGAGTAAAATGGGTTCAACTAAGTAAAATAATTATCTACTGTAGATGTAAGCAAATTGTTAGTTGAAAGTAAGATAAATATATAAAAAAAGATATGGTTTTGAACTCACCTCCTAACATATGAGTGGCTGAATCTATTTTTTCGACTACTTTTGTATGTTTTAAAGATGTTACATGTGGATCATTAATTTTATTGTCTATTTTCTCATTCGATATTGTTTTAACATCTTTATCAAATAGACTAGCCCATGATTTTTTCCATACATTTACTGTGGGCTCCTCAATTTTAGATTCATTTTTATTCGAGATGCTACTTTCAATTTTTTCAATTGTCCTATTGGAAATTGTATCATTTTTGATTATCTCTGTATTATCTCTTGCAATAATTTCAACTGTTTTTACAGCTGAACTAGGGGGAGTTGAAGGTTTCGAATGTTTTCCTGTCATCTCATTCTGGATAAAAGGTTTTGTAATTGATAATCCATTGTAATTGATTACAGATTTTCTACACTCATTTTCTGAAGAAGTTGATATTAGTTGACTCATTATTATATTACATATTCATATTGACCATGAATAATTCTTTTAAGATCTCAATACTAACTTGCAGAAATTTTTTGTTTAACTCTACAGGGTAATTTGTATTCACTAGAATTGGTAAATAATATATTATTAATAATACCTCTTCTTCTTCTAACTGAGTTAACTCCAAGAAATGTAGATTCTGAAAAAAAAATAACAATATAATAGTGGAAATCATTTTGGAAATTATAATATTTCTGTATATAGTATATCCAAAGTCCCTTGAAATAGTCTATAAAAACGCTTGGCCAGAGATAATTGCAAAACAGTCATCAACCAGTAAGGCGAAATTTATATCCCTTAGTGGAAGCAGAAGGCTGAATGATAATGATGTACAGAGTGATTCACCGCGATGGCTTATTGTTTATGGAAAACTAATAATAATTTTGTGCTGAAAATTTAATCAATTTCAGATTACTACCTTCTTATTTCAAACGGCACACCCAGTATATTAGTGCATTATCAGATAGCTTGGTTGATGATAATTTCAGCAATATGGCAATACTTGAGTATAAGCTGAACAGTTCATGAGTTGAAGAGATTCCTATAGATATCTAATGAAAAGTTTTTCGGAAAAATCTTTATTTTTTTTTTCATTCAGTCAAATTTACGTAGATATAAAAAGAGAGGGGTCTCAAGCAAACTCTATACTTGAAGAGTTTTCGAGGAAAAACTTCAACTAAGGAAAACTGCAATTTCTCATTGAATGGAGTAGTCTATGACTTCCAGAAAACATGAAAAGAAACTAAAAATTAAAAACTTAAAAAAATTAAAAATTCAACAGTATTAGCTATTTCAGGACTTTGGACTCTCTATTCCTTTTTCTTTGCTCTTGAAATCAGGTGAATTTCGCTCAATATAATAAAAAAAAACTTGACCAAACTTCATAATTTTCCCCTGTGTTCAGCGGCGCTACGTTCTCCTACTTCTGTAACTTAGATAAATGAGGATATTTTGGAAGATCTTACCTCATGCACTCGAATCATGTAATTTTTTTTTGTTTCACAAAAATAACAAATATACCAGTCATGAACTCTGAATTAACCTATATCTATAATGACCCAAAACAAAACACTCATTAATTTCCGTTTTATAACCTATTATTCCTTTTCCTGGGTCAGAACAATTTTTTTGGAGAATTCTCGTCTCTGATTACTATGAAATTTCTTTTTTCTATTGGTCCTCTAATTCACTTGAAAATCTAAACTCAGTTGAATAATTACTCAAAAAAAAGTTCTGTCCAAGGTCAGATTGGATTTCTTAAAATTTTATTATCCTGGATATTAGACATGAGAACTCAGAATATATTGAATTTCTCTCTTACTACAGTTGAAGGTCTGTGCTTATAATTTACATCTGGTGTACGCTAGTGGTTTCGATTGTCTGGGATACCAACTATTCAATGGCATAGGCCTCGATTTGGTAACATTTTGGATGTTCCACCATTTACTAATGTACATGCCTAAAACCTCTAGAATTTGCTTCTGAATAAGGATTGGTCAATTTTTCATCGTATTGCACAGGGACGAAAGCTTGACACGCGTGTCTAAGGAAACCACTTTGGTATAAGGGACTGTTCTTATTCCCTTTTTTTTGTTTGATCAACAATTATCCAAGTGGGCCATTCCACATTGTTGATTTTCTTGGACTCGGATGTCACGCAGGTAGCTATAATCTCCCACGTGGTAAGGTCAATTGCTGCTGTAACCACAAATGCACGACTGACTTCTGTTGTTGATTTCATTCGTTTGTTATTTTCTTCAATGTTTCTCATTCTTACACATTTCATCGTATTGCACAGGGACGAAAGTTTGACACGCGTGTCTAAGGAATTGGTATAAGGGACTGTTCTTATTCCCTTCTTTTTGTTTAATGAACAATTATCCAAGTAAGCCATTCCACATTGTTGATTTTCTTGGACTCGGATGTCACGCAGGTAGCTAGAATCTCCCACGTGGTAAGGTCAATTGCTGCTGTAACCACAAATGCACGACTGACTTCTGTTGTTGATTTCATTTGTTTGTTTTTTCCTTCTATGTTTCTCATTCTTACACTTTTCATCGTATTGCACAGGGACGAAAGCTTGACACACGTGTCTATGGAAACCACATTCGTATAAGGGACTGTTCTTACTTCATTGTTTCTGTATAATGATCAATTATCCAAGTAAGTCATTCCACATTGTTGATTTTCTTGGACTCGGATGTCACGCAGGTAGCTATAATCTCCCACGTTGTAAGGTCAATTGCTGCTGAAATCACAAATGCACGACTGACTTCTGTTGTTGATTTCATTTGTTTGTTATTTCCTTCAATGTTTCTCATTCTAACACTTCTCATCGTATTGCACAGGGACGAAAGCTTTACTCACGTGTCTAAGGAAACCACTTTGGTATAAGGGACTGTTCTTATTCCCTTCTTTTTGTTCAATCAACAATTATCCAAGTAAGCCATTCCACATTGTTGATTTTCTTGGACTCGAATGTCACGCAGGTAGCTATAATCTCCCACGTGGTAAGGTCAATTGCTGCTGTAACCACAAAAGCACGACTGACTTCTGTTGTTGATTTCATTTGTTTGTTATTTCCTTCTATGTTTCTCATTCTATCACTTTTCATCGTATTGCACAGGGACGAAAGCTTGACACGCGTGTCTAAGGAAACCACTTTGGTATAAGGGACTGTTCTTATTCCCTTCGTTTTGTTTAATGAACAATTATCCAAGTAAGCCATTCCACATTGTTGATTTTCTTGGACTCGGATGTCACGCAGGTAGCTATAATCTCCCACGTGGTGAGGTCAATTGCTGCTGTAACCACAAATGCACGACTGACTTCTGTTGTTGATTTCATTTGTTTGTTATTTCCTTCTATGTTTCTCATTCTAACACTTTTCATCGTATTGCACAGGAACGAAAGCTTGACACAGGTGTCTAAGGAAACCACTTTGGTATAAGGGACTGTTCTTATTCCCTTCTTTTTGTTTAATGAACAATTATCCAAATAAGCCATTCCACATTGTTGATTTTCTTGGACTCGGATGACACGCGGGTAGCTATAATCTCCCACGTGGTAAGGTCAACTGCTGCTGTAACCACAAATGCACGACTGACTTCTGTTGTTGATTTCATTTGTTTGTTATTTCCTTCAATGTTTCTCATTCTAACACTTTTCATCGTATTGCACAGGGACGAAAGCTTGACACACGTGTCTAAGGAAACCACTTTGGTATAAGGGACTGTTCTTATTCCCTTCTTTTTGTTTAATGAACAATTATTCAAGTGCGCCGTTCCACATTGTTGATTTTCTTGGACTCGGATGTCACGCAGGTAGCTATAATCTCCCACGTGGTAAGGTCAATTGCTGCTGTAACCACAAATGCACGACTGACTTCTGTTGTTGATTTCATTCGTTTGTTATTTTCTTCAATGTTTCTCATTCTAACACTTTTCATCGTATTGCACAGGGACGAAAGCTTGACACACGTGTCTATGGAAACCACATTGGTATAAGGGACTGTTCTTACTTCATTCTTTCTGTATAATGATCAATTATCCAAGTAAGCCATTCCACATTGTTGATTTTCTTGGACTCGGATGTCACGCAGGTAGCTATAATCTCCCACGTGGTAAGGTCAATTGCTGCTGTAATCACAAATGCACGACTGACTTCTGTTGTTGATTTGATTTGTTTGTTATTTCCTTCAATGTTTCTCATTCTAACACTTTTCATCGTATTGCACAGGGACGAAAGCTTGACACGCGTGTCTAAGGAAACCACTTTGGTATGAGGGACTGTTCTTATTCCCTTCTTCTTGTTAAATGAACAATTATCCATGTAAGCCATTCCACATTGTTGATTTTCTTGGACTCGGATGTCACGCAGGTAGCTATAATCTCCCACGTGGTAAGGTCAATTGCTGCTGTAACCACAAATGCACGACTGACTTCTGTTGTTGATTTAATTCGTTTGTTATTTTCTTCAATGTTTCTCATTCTAACACTTTTCATCGTATTGCACAGTGACGAAAGCTTGACACACGTGTCTAAGGAAACCACTTTGGTATGAGGGACTGCTCTTCTTCCCTTTTTTCTTTTTGATGAACAATTATCCAAGTAAGCCATTCCACATTGTTGATTTTCTTGGACTAGGATGTCACGCAGCTAGCTATAATCTCCCACGTGGTAAGGTCAATTGCTGCTGTAACCACAAATGCACGACTGACTTCTGTTGTTGATTTCATTTGTTTGTTTTTTCCTTCTATGTTTCTCATTCTTACACTTTTCATCGTATTGCACAGGGACGAAAGCTTGACACACGTGTCTATGGAAACCACATTCGTATAAGGGACTGTTCTTACTTCATTCTTTCTGTATAATGATCAATTATCCAAGTAAGTCATTCCACATTGTTGATTTTCTTGGACTCGGATGTCACGCAGGTAGCTATAATCTCCCACGTGGTAAGGTCAATTGCTGCTGAAATCACAAATGCACGACTGACTTCTGTTGTTGATTTCATTTGTTTGTTATTTCCTTCTATGTTTCTCATTCAAACACTTTTCATCGTATTGCACAGGGACGAAAGCTTGACACACGTGTCTAAGGAAACCACTTTGGTATAAGGGACTTTTCTCATTCTCTTTTTTTTGTTTAATCAACAATTATCCAAGTAGGCCATTCCACATTGTTGATTATCTTGGACTCGGATGTCACGCAGGTAGCTATAATCTCCCACGTGGTAAGGTCAATTGCTGCCGTAACCACAAATGCACGACTGACTTCTAATGTTGATTTCATTTGTTTGTTATTTCCTTCTATGTTTCTCATGCTAACACTTTTCATCGTATTGCACAGGAATGAAAGCTTGACACAGGTGTCTAAGGAAACCACTTTGGTATAAGGGACTGTTCTTATTTCCTTCTTTTTGTTTAATGAACAATTATCCAAATAAGCCATTCCACATTGTTGATTTTCTTGGACTCGGATGACACGCGGGTAGCTATAATCTCCCACGTGGTAAGGTCAATTGCTGATGTAACCACAATTGGACGGCTGACTTCTTATGTTGATTTCATTTGTTTGTTATTTCCTTCAATGTTTCTCATTCTAACACTTTTCATCGTATTGCACAGGGACGAAAGCTTGACACACGTGTCTAAGGAAACCACTTTGGTATAAGGGACTGTTCTTATTCCCTTCTTTTTGTTTAATGAACAATTATTCAAGTAAGCCGTTCCACATTGTTGATTTTCTTGGTCTCAGATGTCACGCAGGTAGCTATAATCTCCCACGTGGTAAGGTCAATTGCTGCTGTAACCACAAATGCACGACTGACTTCTGTTGTTGATTTCATTCGTTTGTTATTTTCTTCAATGTTTCTCATTCTAACACTTTTCATCGTATTGCACAGGGACGAAAGCTTGACACACGTGTCTATGGAAACCACATTGGTATAAGGGACTGTTCTTACTTCATTCTTTCTGTATAATGATCAATTATCCAAGTAAACCATTCCACATTGTTGATTTTCTTGGACTCGGATGTCACGCAGGTAGCTATAATCTCCCACGTGGTAAGGTCAATTGCTTCTGTAATCACAAATGCACGACTGACTTCTGTTGTTGATTTGATTTGTTTGTTATTTCCTTCTATGTTTCTCATTCTAACACTTTTCATCGTATTGCACAGGGACGAAAGCTTGACACGCGTGTCTAAGGAAACCACTTTGGTATGAGGGACTGTTCTTATTCCCTTCTTCTTGTTAAATGAACAATTATCCAAGTAAGCCATTCCACATTGTTGATTTTCTTGGACTCGGATGTCACGCAGGTAGCTATAATCTCCCACGTGGTGAGGTCAATTGCTGCTGTAACCACAAATGCACGACTGACTTCTGTTGTTGATTTCATTTGTTTGTTATTTCCTTCTATGTTTCTCATTCTAACACTTTTCATCGTATTGCACAGGGACGAAAGCTTGACACACGTGTCTTAGGAAACCACTTTGGTATAAGGGACTTTTCTCATTCTCTTTTTTTTGTTTAATCAACAATTAGCCAAGTAGGCCATTCCACATTGTTGATTATCTTGGACTCGGATGTCACGCAGGTAGCTATAATCTCCCACGTGGTAAGGTCAATTGCTGCTGTAACCACAAATGCACGACTGACTTCTTATGTTGATTTCATTTGTTTGTTATTTCCTTCAATGTTTCTCATTCTAACACTTCTCATCGTATTGCACAGGGACGAAAGCTTTACACACGTATCTAAGGAAACCACTTTGGTATAAGGGACTGTTCTTATTCCCATCTTTTTGTTCAATCAACAATTATCCAAGTAAGCCATTCCACATTGTTGATTTTCTTGGACTCGAATGTCACGCAGGTAGCTATAATCTCCCACGTGGTAAGGTCAATTG
The DNA here is from genome assembly GCF_914767665.1 of Harmonia axyridis. Taxonomy (NCBI): domain Eukaryota; kingdom Metazoa; phylum Arthropoda; class Insecta; order Coleoptera; family Coccinellidae; genus Harmonia; species Harmonia axyridis. The sequence goes on from NC_059503.1 coordinate 48,538,917, forward strand.
CTGCTGTAACCACAAATGCACGACTGACTTCTGTTGTTGATTTCATTTGTTTGTTATTTCCTTCTATGTTTCTCATTCTATCACTTTTCATCGTATTGCACAGGGACGAAAGCTTGACACGCGTGTCTAAGGAAACCACTTTGGTATAAGGGACTGTTCTTATTCCCTTCGTTTTGTTTAATGAACAATTATCCAAGTAAGCCATTCCACATTGTTGATTTTCTTGGACTCGGATGACACGCGGGTAGCTATAATCTCCCACGTGGTAAGGTCAATTGCTGATGTAACCACAATTGGACGGCTGACTTCTGTTGTTGATTTCATTTGTTTGTTATTTCCTTCAATGTTTCTCATTCTAACACTTCTCATCGTATTGCACAGGGACGAAAGCTTGACACACGTATCTATGGAAACCACATTGGTATAAGGGACTGTTCTTATTCCCTTCTTTCTGTATGATGATCAATTATCCAAGTAAGCCATTCCACATTGTTGATTTTCTTGGACTCGGATGACACGCAGGTAGCTATAATCTGTAACGTGGTAAGGTCAATTGCTGCTGTAACCACAAATGCATGACTGACATCTGTTGTTGATTTCATTTGTTTGTTATTTCCTTCAATGTTTCTCATTCTAACACTTTTCATCGTATTGCACAGGAACGAAAGCTTGACACACGTGTCTAAGGAAACCACTTTGGTATAAGGAACTGTTGTTATTCCCTTCTTTTTGTTTGATGAACAATTATTCAAGTAAGCCGTTCCACATTGTTGATTTTCTTGGACTCAGATGTCACGCAGGTAGCTATAATCTCCCACGTGGTAAGGTCAATTGCTGCTGTAACCACAAATGCACGACTGACTTCTGTTGTTGATTTCATTCGTTTGTTATTTTCTTCAATGTTTCTCATTCTTACACTTTTCATCGTATTGCACAGGGACGAAAGCTTGACACACGTGTCTATGGAAACCACATTGGTATAAGGGACTGTTCTTACTTCATTCTTTCTGTATAATGATCAATTATCCAAGTAAGCCATTCCACATTGTTGATTTTCTTGGACTCGGATGTCACGCAGGTAGCTATAATCTCCCACGTGGTAAGGTCAATTGCTGCTGTAACCACAAATGCACGACTGACTTCTGTTGTTGATTTAATTCGTTTGTTATTTTCTTCAATGTTTCTCATTCTAACACTTATCATCGTATTGCACAGTGACGAAAGCTTGACACACGTGTCTAAGGAAACCACTTTGGTATGAGGGACTGTTCTTATTCCCTTCTTTTTGTTAAATGAACAATTATCCAAGTAAGCCATTCCACATTGTTGATTTTCTTGGACTCGGATGTCACGCAGGTAGCTATAATCTCCCACGTGGTAAGGTCAATTGCTGCTGTAACCACAAATGCACGACTGACTTCTGTTGTTGATTTAATTCGTTTGTTATTTTCTTCAATGTTTCTCATTCTAACACTTTTCATCGTATTGCACAGTGACGAAAGCTTGACACACGTGTCTAAGGAAACCACTTTGGTATGAGGGACTGTTCTTATTCCCTTCTTCTTGTTAAATGAACAATTATCCAAGTAAGCCATTCCACATTGTTGATTTTCTTGGACTCGGATGTCACGCAGGTAGCTATAATCTCCCACGTGGTAAGGTCAATTGCTGCTGTAACCACAAATGCACGACTGACTTCTGTTGTTGATTTAATTCGTTTGTTATTTTCTTCAATGTTTCTCATTCTAACACTTTTCATCGTATTGCACAGTGACGAAAGCTTGACACACGTGTCTAAGGAAACCACTTTGGTATAAGGGACTTTTCTCATTCTCTTTTTTTTGTTTAATCAACAATTATCCAAGTAGGCCATTCCACATTGTTGATTTTCTTGGACTCGGATGTCACGCAGGTAGCTATAATCTGTAACGTGGTAAGGTCAATTGCTGCTGTAATCACAAATGCACGACTGACTTCTGTTGTTGATTTGATTTGTTTGTTATTTCCTTCAATATTTCTCATTCTAACACTTTTCATCGTATTGCACAGGGACGAAAGCTTGACACGCGTGTCTAAGGAAACCACTTTGGTATGAGGGACTGTTCTTATTCCCTTCTTCTTGTTAAATGAACAATTATCCAAGTAAGCCATTCCACATTGTTGATTTTCTTGGACTCGGATGTCACGCAGGTAGCTATAATCTCCCACGTGGTAAGGTCAATTGCTGCTGTAATCACAAATGCACGACTGACTTCTGTTGTTGATTTGATTGTTTTGTTATTTCCTTCAATGTTTCTCATTCTAACACTTCTCATCGTATTGCACAGGGACGAAAGCTTGACACACGTGTCTAAGGAAACCACATTGGTATAAGGGACTGTTCTTATTCCCTTCTTTCTGTATAATGATCAATTATCCAAGTAAGCCATTCCACATTGTTGATTTTCTTGGACTCGGATGACACGCAGGTAGCTATTATCTTTTACGTGGTAAGGTCAATTGCTGCTGTAACCACAAATGCACGACTGACTTCTGTTGTTGATTTCATTTGTTTGTTATTTCCTTTAATGTTTCTCATTCTAACATTTTTCATCGTATTGCACAGGGACGGAAGCTTGACACACGTGTCTAAGGGAACCACTTTGGTATAAGGGACTGTTCTTATTCTCTTCTTTTCGTTTAATGAACAATTATCCAAGTAAGCCATTTCACATTGTTGATTTTCTTGGACTCGGATGTCTCGCAGGTAGCTATAATCTCCCACGTGGTAAGGTCAATTGCTGCTGTAACCACAAATGCACGACTGACTTCTGTTGTTGATTTCATTTGTTTACCTCATGCACTCGAATCATGTAATTTTTTTTTGTTTCACAAAAACAAAACACTCATTAATTTCCGTTTTATAACCTATTATTCTTTTTCCTGGGTCAGAACAATTTTTTTGGAGAATTCTCGTCTCTGATTACTATAAAATTTCTTTCTTCTATTGGTCCTCTAATTCACTCGAAAATCAAAACTTAGTTGAATAATTACTCAAAAAAAAGTTCTGTCCAAGGTCAAATTGGATTTCTCTGAATTTTATCATCCTGGATATTAGACATGAGAACTCAGAATATATTGAATTTCTCTCTTACTACAGTTAAAGGTCTGTGCTTATAATTTACATCTGGTGTACGCTAATAGTTTCGATTGTCTGGGATACCAACTATTCAATGGCATAGGCCTCGATTTGGTAACATTTTGGATGTTCCACCATTTACTAATGTACATGCCTAAAACCTCTAGAATTTGCTTCTGAATAAGGATTGGTCAAGTCTATTCAATTCTTTTACATTTTTAGACCTCAGATTTAAAAGAATAGAAAAATTCGTCGTTTCGCAATTCAGAATCAAACAATGAATAATTGACCAATGAAATAGAGTAATGTCTAGAAATGACAATGCATATGAAATATGAAAGCGAGGTTTCAAATGAATGAACTCTGCAATCGATTAAAAAGATGGCATTAAATTTCGAATGTAGAATCTTATATTGTCATTATTAGAACTCTTTATCGCTAAATTCATATGTTAGAATCTTATATTCAATTTTTATATTTTTTTATTTATAAAATCCCAATTCTATTCATGTTTCTTCGGACGAATACCAGTTTCTTCTATGAAATGAATAATAACAATTCAATTGTATCTATCAATTTCAACATATGTGATCTCCAATTCCAATATCTTTTTTCAATTATTCCTGAAAAGTGATCATTCAAACTTTCATTCGTAACTTCACAAATAATTAATTACTCGACTATCTAATCATCATCAGTGAATAGTAACGAATATTCATAAATATCAACTACTCACTGAATAGAAAACTATTCACTGAATAGCTAGAAGGCTAATTTCTTAGAGTATATTCTATGTTCTAAGGTAAATTTCATAGAAAACTTCAAAAAGGATGAAAGTGTGGCGGCTTCTCATAAAGCTCCACATAGCAACAATAAACACAGCATTCGGTAGCGTAGACGTTAAGAGGTAGACTCACTCACCGAGATGCGACAAGGTGCCGGGTTCGAGTCCCGGCGGCTCCCGATAATAATAAATTCCCCAAGCGTCTGTGACACGGCACACACAATTATACCAAAGTCACACTGATGAGTTCGGTGTGTGTGCCATGGACGAAACGCATGAGACGGCATATGTGCTATCCAACAAAAGTATGTTCGCTTTCTTGGGTTGGCAGATCGAATGTCCCTATTATCGGGAACAAAAAATAATTTCGGAAATTTGTACTTTGGTCGGGAGACACAAAAATAATATTAAAATAAATATAATAATTTAACATAATTGTTATATTCCACTAAAGATCGAAATGTCGAAATATCAACAGACAATGGTTTTCTCATTACCTATGTTATAATTATCAACAGAATTTAATATTTATTTTTCAGCTTGCCACATCTATCAGAATCAATTATAACCATATATAAGGGGTACATTTGTATTTATCTATGAATATAACCACGCTCAAAATGAAACCACGGAATGCAGATTACAGAAACCACAAAATACAAATATACCCCTAGCTACACTAGCGCCATCTATTTATCCTGTCCGCTGGACACTTTTTCAATGCGAACTGTGGACCATAGATTACAATAAAATTAAGCTGGAAATGAAGAAACGAAATACAGATAATTTTGTGGGATTGGAATTTTTTATTTCGAGCACAGTTTAGAAACTATCTGTTTGAAAATTATTATTATTATTATATATATTATTATTGAATTTTAATATGAGGCGCACGCGCACTTCTATATTCTACCTAATAGACTAAGGGCCAGTTGCACCATTTGCCTAAACATTAATTAAAAATTTAAACGTTGATTACTCTATGATTTCTCAAGAGAAATCAGAAATTAATCAATGTTTAAATTTTAATCAATGTTTAGGCAAATGGTGCAACTGGCCCCTAATATTAGGTATATGGCTCGACCTGTACATAGTTAAGAAGAAGAAAAATATTCTATGTTCGTCAACCATGCTGGATTGACAAATTGTAAGTAACCTCAGTTTAGCGAACATTCTTTCAAGAGTAACTTTATAAACAGTTGTTGAAGTGATATTTCTAGTGGAAAGTTTCATGTTTGAATAGAAAATTGTTTGAATATGGAGGTAATTTTTTTAATACTAGCTTAGGGTTGTTTTAATTTATTCAAATATTTTCAAATATCAGTTATATTTCATGTAGTTAGTTTTTTTTTATTGGTTTATGGATTTTCAACCATCATAACAAAAAATTTATTACAATTCATGAAATTTCGTTTTTTTAGTTTGTTTTCATGTTTTCTGGAAGTCATAGACTACCCCATTCAATGAGAAATTGCAGTTTTCCTTAGTTGAAGTTTTTCCTCGAAATCTCCTCAAGTATGGAATTTGCTTGAGACCCCTCTCTTTTTATATCTACGTAAAATTGACTGAATGAACAAAAAAATATGCGGCGCACGCGCACTTCTATATTTTACCCAATAGACAAAGGGCCAGTTGCACCATTTGCCTAAACATTAATTAAAAATTTAAACGTTGATTACTCTATGATTTCTCGAAAGAAATCAGAAATTAATCAATGTTTAAATTTTAATCAATGTTTAAATTTTAATCAATGTTTAGGCAAATGGTGCAACTTGCCCCTAATATTAGGTATATGGCTCGATCTGTACATAGTTAAGAAGAAGAAAAATATTCTATGTTCGTCAACCATGCCGGGTTGACAAATTGTAAGTAACCTCAGTTTAGCGAACATTCTTCAAAGAGTTACTTTATTAACAGTTGTTGAAGTGATATTTCTAGTGGAAAGTTTCATGTTTAAATAGTTAATTGCTTGAATATGGAGGTAATTTTTTTAATACTAGCTTAGGGATATTTTCATTTATTCGAATATTTTCAAATATCAGTTATATTTTATGTAGTTGGTTTTTTTTTATTGGTTTATGAATTTTCAACTTTCAAAACGAAAAATTTATTACAATTCAAGAAATTTCGACTTTTCAGTTTCTTTTCATGTTTTCTGGAAGTCATAGACTACTCCATTCAATGAGAAATTGCAGTTTTCCTTAGTTGAAGTTTTTCCTCGAAAACTCTTCAAGTATAGAGTTTGCTTGAGACCCCTCTCTTTTTATATCTACGTAAATTTGACTGAATGAATAAAAAAATTAAGATTTTTCCGAAAAACTTTTCATTAGGTATCTATAGGAATCTCTTCAACTTATGAACTGTTCAGCTTATACTCAAGTATTGCCATATTGCTGAAATTATCATCAACCAAGCTATCTGATAATGCAATAATATACTGGGTGTGCCGTTTGAAATAAGAAGATAGTAATCTGAAATTGATTAAATTTTCAGCACGAAATTATTATTAGTTTTCCATAAACAATAAGCCATCGCGGTGAATCACTCTGTACATCATTAGCCTTCTGCTTCCACTGAGGGATATAAATTTCGCCTTACTGGTTTATGACTGTTTTGCAATTATCTCTGGCCAAGCGTTTTTATAGACTATTTCAAGGGACTTTGGATATACTATATACAGAAATATTATAATTTCCAAAATGATTTCCACTATTATATTGTTATTTTTTTTTCAGAATCTACATTTCTTGGAGTTAACTCAGTTAGAAGAAGAAGAGGTATTATTAATAATATATTATTTACCAATTCTAGTGAATACAAATTACCCTGTAGAGTTAAACAAAAATTTTCTGCAAGTAAGTATAGAGATCTTAAAAGAATTATTCATGGTCAATATGAATATGTAATATAATAATGAATCAACTAATATCAACTTTTTCAGAAAATGAGTGTAGAAAATCTGTAATCAATTACAATGGATTATCAATTACAAAACCTTTCATCCAGAATGAGATGACAGGAAAACATTCGAAACCTTCAACTCCCCCTAGTTCAGCTGTAAAAACAGTTGAAATTAATGCAAGAGATAATAGAGAGATAATCAAAAATGATACAATTTCCAATAGGACAATTGAAAAAATTGAAAGTAGCATCTCGAATAAAAATGAATCTAAAATTGAGGAGCCCACAGTAAATGTATGGAAAAAATCATGGGCTAGTCTATTTGATAAAGATGTTAAAACAATATCGAATGAGAAAATAGACAATAAAATTAATGATTCACATGTAACATCTTTAAAACATACAAAAGTAGTCAAAAAAATAGATTCAGCCATTCATATGTTAGGAGGTGAGTTCAAAACCATATCTTTTTTTATATATTTATCTTACTTTCAACTAACAATTTGCTTACATCTACAGTAGATAATTATTTTACTTAGTTGAACCCATTTTACTCGATGAAAAGTGGAATGCTTTGGTTTTCACCTACAGATATCAGTGAAAATTCAAGTTTCTATCATGGTTAGTAATATTTTTAAATTTTCAGAATTTCTCAAGAACTATTGAATTGCTGGAACGCAAACCAGTTTTAAACCCAGGTGTTTACGAAACAAAAGTAATTTTTGTTATATAAACTCAATATTACAAGCCTTACTTGCTTGCCCACCACTTTGTAATCTCCTCAAACGGCTATCAGAGAACTTCACTCACAATAATGCACTGAAATCAATAACAATGAGTGAAAATATGTAAGTATAAATTAATATAATTTGCAACTTTGATTGAATAACAATTTTATATATGTATTTTCATTATTCAACTAATCCAGGTGTAAATTTATGAATAACTTCGATAATCTGCCCAATGTAAGACACAAGTCACGTTCAAAAAAGAAGAACAAGAAGCAAACTTTCGTCAATATAGACAATGACAATTCGTTTGAGGCCTCATCGTTTTATACGATGCTAAACGGAACACGTAGCGATTCTTTCCTTGTTTAAGGCCGACAAGAAGACGCCGAAGAATTCTTGGGCCTTCTGTTGAATGGACTCAATGATGAAATGATGGGAATAATGAAATTGATTAGCCATGACGAAAATATTCAAGCAGCTAAAAAAGAAGTGAAAATAGATGTGGATGATTGGAAAGTTATTGGTCCTAGGAACGAAGAGAATGTAACAAGAGAAATACAAATGGACAAGACACCGATTAGTGATATATTCGGAGGACTTCTCTGTTCAAGAATCCATAAAACCGGAGACGAAACTTCAGAAAATATTGAACCATTCCTAACATTGCCATTAAATATTAAGAAAGCAAATAACATAGCTGAAGCATTAGAAGGCCTTACAACCAAGAACAAACTAGAGGGTCTAACATCATCGAAAACGAAAGGAACGGTTGAAGCATGGCAGCAAGTGATGATAGAAAAGTTGCCTGTAGTTTTAGTATTACATTTGAAATGCTTCGAATACAGAATGAATGGCTGCACTAAAATAATGAAGACTATAGAATTTCCCATCAATCTGCAGATTGATTCTAAAATATTATCTGGAAGGACGAATACTTCAGCGGAGAGACAATATAAATTAATATCTGTAGTATACCATGTAGGAAAGGAGGCCAGCTATGGGCATTAAATAGCAGATACTTTCCATTCGGGGTATAATACATAGTTGAGGTTTGATGACTCTAAAATAAACAGAGTTACGGAAGAAGATGTTCTTAAACGTCAAGGAGATAGAGTTCCTTATTTATTATTTTATCGAAGGAGTGATACGGTGTGAAGTGTAAAGATTCATTGATATAGTTGTTAATTTGTACAGATTAGATTTAAGGATGCTGAACATTGTAATATTTTTCTGTTGTTTCATGAGAAATGCCATGTCTTGTATTTCGGGAGAATATGATAAATTGACTTTACAATGTTATATATATGTATATGTATATGTATATAAAAAATGAATATTATATTTTAATAAACGAACTTTATATAAATGTAAAATTTTGTTTGTTTTTTTGAAGAAATTTCTTTTCCTAAAACTTGAATTGAATTTTTGCAAGAACTACGATCTCAGAAAGGAGAAGAAGGTCGTCTTCGTGAAAATTCCAATAAACCATTAAAAGTATTAGCTATTTCAGGACTTTGGACTCTTTATTCCTTTTTCTTTGCTCTTGAAATCAGGTGAATTTCGCTCAATGTAATAAAAAAAAACTTGACCAAACTTTATAATTTTCCCCTGTGTTCAGCGGCGCTACGTTCTCCTACTTCTGTAACCTAGATAAATGAGGATATTTTGGAAGATCGTACCTCATGCACTCGAATCATGTAATTTTTTTTTGTTTCACAAAAATCACAAATATACCAGTCATGAACTCTGAATTAACCTATATCTATAATGACCCAAAACAAAACACTCATTAATTTCCGTTTTATAACCTATTATTCCTTTTCCTGGGTTAGAACAATTTTTTTGGAGAATTCTCGTCTCTGATTATTATGAAATTTTTTTTTTCTATTGGTCCTCTAATTCACTTGAAAATCAAAACTCAGTTGAATAATTACTCGGAAAAAAGTTCTGTCCAAGGTCAGATTGGATTTCTTTAAATTTTATTATCCTGGATATTAGACATGAGAACTCAGAATATATTGAATTTCTCTCTTACTACAGTTGAAGGTCTGTGCTTATAATTTACATCTGGTGTACGCTAGTAATTTCGATTGTCTGGGATACCAACTATTCAATGGCATAGGCCTCGATTTGGTAACATTTTGGATGTTCCACCATTTACTAATGTACATGCCTAAAACCTCTAGAATTTGCTTCTGAATAAGGATTGGTTAAGTCCATTCAATTCTTTTACATTTTTAGACCTCAGATTTAAAAGAATAGAAAAATTCGTCGTTTCGCAATTCAGAATCAAACAATAATTGACCAATGAAATAGAGTAATGTCTAGAAATGACAATGCATATGAAATATGAAAGCAAGGTTTCAAATGAATAAACTCTGCAATCGATTAAAAAGACGGCATTTAATTTCGAATGTAGAATCTTATATTGTTATTATTAGAACTCTTTATTGCTAAATTCATATGTTAGAATCTTATATTCAATTTTTATATTTTTTTATTTATAGAATCCCAATTCTATTCATGTTTCTTTGGACGAATACCAGTTTCTACTATGAAATGAATAATTACAATTCAATTGTATCTATCAATTTCAACATATGTGATCTCCAATTTCAATATCTTTCTTCAATTATTCCTGAAAAGTGATCATTCAAACTTTCATTCTTAACTTCACAAATAATTAATTACTCAACTATCTAATCATCATCAGTGAATAGTAACGAATATTCATAAATATCAACTACTCACTGAATAGAAAACTATTCACTGAATAGCTAGAAGGCTAATTTCTTAGAGTATATTCTATGTTCTAAGGTAAATTTCATAGAAAACTTCAAAAAGGATGAAAGTGTGGCGGTTTCTCATAAAGCTCCACATAGCAACAATAAACACAGCATTCGGTAGCCTAGACGTTAAGAGGTAGACTCACTCACCGAGATGCGACAAGGTGCCGGGTTCGAGTCCCGTCGGCTCCCTATAATAATAAATTCCCCAAGCGTCTGTGACACGGCACACACAATTATACCAAAGTCACACTGATGAGTCCGGTGTGTGTGCCAGGGACGAAACGCATGAGTAGGCATATGTGCTATCCAACAAAAGTATGTTCGCTTTCTTGGGTTGGCAGATCGAATGTCCCTATTATCGGGAACAAAAAATAATTTCGGAAATTTGTACTTTGGTCGGGAGACACAAAAATAATATTAAAGTAAATATAATAATTTAACATAATTGTTATATTCCACTAAAGATCGAAATGTCGAAATATCAACAGACAATGGTTTTCTCATTACCTATGTTATAATTATCAACAGAATTTAATATTTATTTTTCAGCTTGCCACATCTATCAGAATCAATTATAACCATATATAAGGGGTACATTTGTATTTATCTATGAATATAACCACGCTTAAAATGAAACCACGGAATGCAGATTACAGAAACCAGAAAATACAAATATACCCCTAGCTACACTAGCGCCATCTATTTATCCTGTCCGCTGGACACTTTTTCAATGCGAACTGTGGACCATAGATTACAATAAAATTAAGCTGGAAATGAAGAAACGAAATACAGATAATTTTGTGGGATTGGAATTTTTTATTTCGAGCACAGTTTAGAAACTATCTGTTTGAAAATTATTATTATTATTATATATATTATTATTGAAATTTAATATGAGGCGCACGCGCACTTCTATATTCTACCTAATAGACTAAGGGCCAGTTGCACCATTTGCCTAAACATTAATTAAAAATTTAAACGTTGATTACTCTATGATTTCTCAAGAGAAATCAGAAATTAATCAATGTTTAAATTTTAATCAATGTTTAGGCAAATGGTGCAACTGGCCCCTAATATTAGGTATATGGCTCGACCTGTACATACTTAAGAAGAAGAAAAATATTCTATGTTCGTCAACCATGCCGGGTTGACAAATTGTAAGTAACCTCAGTTTAGCGAACATTCTTTCAAGAGTTACTTTATAAACAGTTGTTGAAGTGATATTTCTAGTGGAAAGTTTCATGTTTGAATAGAAAATTGTTTGAATATGGAGGTAATTTTTTTAATACTAGCTTAGGGTTGTTTTAATTTATTCGAATATTTTCAAATATCAGTTATATTTCATGTAGTTAGTTTTTTTTTATTGGTTTATGGATTTTCAACCATCATAACAAAAAATTCATTACAATTCATGAAATTTCGACTTTTTAGTTTGTTTTCATGTTTTCTGGAAGTCATAGACTACTCCATTCAATGAGAAATATCAGTTTTCCTTAGTTGAAGTTTTTCCTCGAAATCTCCTTAAGTATAGAATTTGCTTGAGACCCCTCTCTTTTTATATCTACGTAAAATTGTCTTAATGAACAAAAAAATATGCGGCGCACGCGCACTTCTATATTTTACCCAATAGACAAAGGGCCAGTTGCACCATTTGCCTAAACATTAATTAAAAATTTAAACGTTGATTACTCTATGATTTCTCGAAAGAAATCAGAAATTAATCAATGTTTAAATTTTAATCAATGTTTAGGCAAATGGTGCAACTTGCCCCTAATATTAGGTATATGGCTCGATCTGTACATAGTTAAGAAGAAGAAAAATATTCTATGTTCGTCAACCATGCCGGGTTGACAAATTGTAAGTAACCTCAGTTTAGCGAACATTCTTCAAAGAGTTACTTTATAAACAGTTGTTGAAGTGATATTTCTAGTGGAAAGTTTCATGTTTAAATAGTTAATTGCTTGAATATGGAGGTAATTTTTTTAATACTAGCTTAGGGATATTTTCATTTATTCGAATATTTCCAAATATCAGTTATATTTTATGTAGTTGTTTTTTTTTATTGGTTTATGAATTTTCAACTTTCTTAACGAAAAATTTATTACAATTCAAGAAATTTCGACTTTTTAGTTTCTTTTCATGTTTTCTGGAAGTCATAGACTACTCCATTCAATGAGAAATTGCAGTTTTTCTTAGTTGAAGTTTTTCCTCGAAAACTCTCCAAGTATAGAGTTTGCTTGAGACCCCTCTCTTTTTATATCTACGTAAATTTGACTGAATGAATAAAAAAATAAAGATTTTTCCGAAAAACTTTTCATTAGATATCTATAGGAATCTCTTCAACTTATGAACTGTTCAGCTTATACTCAAGTATTGCCATATTGCTGAAATTATCATCAACCAAGCATTCTGATAATGCACTAATATACTGGGTGTGCCGTTTGAGATAAGAAGGTAGTAATCTGAAATTGATTAAATTTTCAGCACAAAATTATTATTAGTTTTCCATAAACAATAAGCCATCGCGGTGAATCACTCTGTACATCATTATCATTCAGCCTTTTGCTTCCACTGAGGGATATAAATTTCGCCTTACTGGTTTATGACTGTTTTGCAATTATCTCTGGCCAAGCGTTTTTATGGACTATTTCAAGGGACTTTGGATATACTATATACAGAAATATTATAATTTCCAAAATGATTTCCAAGTATAGAGATCTTAAAAGAATTATTCATGGTCAATATAAATATGTGATATAATAATGAATCAACTAATATCAACTTTTTCAGAAAATGAGTGTAGAAAATCTGTAATCAATTACAATGGATTATCAATTACAAAACCTTTTATCCAGAATGAGATGACAGGAAAACATTCGAAACCTTCAACTCCCCCTAGTTCAGCTGTAAAAACAGTTGAAATTATTGCAAGAGATAATACAGAGATAATCAAAAATGATACAATTTCCAATAGGACAATTGAAAAAATTGAAAGTAGCATCTCGAATAAAAATGAATCTAAAATTGAGGAGCCCACAGTAAATGTATGGAAAAAATCATGGGCTAGTCTATTTGATAAAGATGTTAAAACAATATCGAATGAGAAAATAGACAATAAAATTAATGATTCACATGTAACACCTTTAAAACATACAAAAGTAGTCAAAAAAATAGATTCAGCCACTCATATGTTAGGAGGTCAGTTCAAAACCATATCTTTTTTTATATATTTATCTTACTTTCAACTAACAATTTGCTTACATCTACAGTAGATAATTATTTTACTTAGTTGAACCCATTTTACTCGATGAAAAGTGGAATGCTTTGGTTTTCACCTACAGATATCAGTGAAAATTCAAGTTTCTATCATGGTTAGTAATATTTTTAAATTTTCAGAATTTCTCAAGAACTATTAAATTGCTGGGACGCAAACCAGTTTTAAATCCAGGTGTTTACGAAACAAAAGTAACTTTTGTTATATAAACTCAATATTACAAGCCTTACTTGCTTGCCCACCACTTTGTAATCTCCTCAAACGGCTATCAGAGAACTTCACTCACAATGATGCACTGAAATCAATAACAATGAGTGAAAATATGTAAGTATGAACAATTATCCAAGTAAGCCGTTCCACATTGTTGATTATCTTGGGCTCGGATGTCACGCAGGTAGCTGTAATCTCCCACGTGGTAAGGTCAATTGCTGCTGTAACCACGAATGCACGACTGACTTCTGTTGTTGATTTCATTCGTTTGTTATTTTCTTCAATGATTCTCATTCTAACACTTTTCATCGTATTGCACAGGGACGAAAGCTTGACACGCGTGTCTAAGGAAACCACTTTGGTATAAGGGACTGTTCTTATTCCCTTCTTTTTGTTTAATGAACAATTATCCAAGTAAGCCATTCCACATTGTTGATTTTCTTGGACTCGGATGTCACGCAGGTAGCTATAATCTCCCACGTGGTGAGGTCAATTGCTGCTGTAACCACAAATGCACGACTGACTTCTGTTGTTGATTTCATTCGTTTGTTATATTCTTCAATGATTCTCATTCTAACACTTTTCATCGTATTGCACAGGGACGAAAGCTTGACACGCGTGTCTAAGGAAACCACTTTGGTATAAGGGACTGTTCTTATTCCCTTCTTTTTGTTTAATGAACAATTATCCAAGTAAGCCGTTCCACATTGTTGATTTTCTTGGGCTCGGATGTCACGCAGGTAGCTGTAATCTCCCACGTGGTAAGGTCAATTGTTGCTGTAACCACGAATGCACGACTGACTTCTGTTGTTGATTTCATTCGTTTGTTATTTTCTTCAATGTTTCTCATTCTAACACTTTTCATCGTATTGCACAGTGACGAAAGCTTGACACACGTGTCTAAGGAAACCACTTTGGTATGAGGGACTGCTCTTCTTCCCTTTTTTCCTTTTGATGAACAATTATCCAAGTAAGCCATTCCATATTGTTGATTTTCTTGGACTAGGATGTCACGCAGCTAGCTATAATCTCCCACGTGGTAAGGTCAATTGCTGCTGTAACCACAAATGCACGACTGACTTCTGTTGTTGATTTCATTTGTTTGTTATTTCCTTCTATGTTTCTCATTCTATCACTTTTCATCGTATTGCACAGGGACGAAAGCTTGACACGCGTGTCTAAGGAAACCACATTGGTATAAGGGACTGTTCTTACTTCATTCTTTCTGTATAATGATCAATTATCCAAGTAAGCCATTCCACATTGTTGATTTTCTTGGACTCGGATGTCACGCAGGTAGCTATAATCTCCCACGTACTGAGGTCAATTGCTGCTGTAACCACAAATGCACGACTGACTTCTGTTGTTGATTTCATTCGTTTGTTATTTTCTTCAATGTTTCTCATTCTAACACTTTTCATCGTAATGCACAGGGACGAAAGCTTGACACACGTGTCTATGGAAACCACATTGGTATAAGGGACTGTTCTTACTTCATTCTTTCTGTATAATGATCAATTATCCAAGTAAGCCATTCCACATTGTTGATTTTCTTGGACTCGGATGTCACGCAGGTAGCTATAATCTCCCACGTGGTAAGGTCAATTGCTGCTGTAATCACAAATGCACGACTGACTTCTGTTGTTGATTTCATTTGTTTGTTTTTTCCTTCTATGTTTCTCATTCTTACACTTTTCATCGTATTGCACAGGGACGAAAGCTTGACACACGTGACTATGGAAACCACATTCGTATAAGGGACTGTTCTTACTTCATTGTTTCTGTATAATGATCAATTATCCAAGTAAGTCATTCCACATTGTTGATTTTCTTGGACTCGGATGTCACGCAGGTAGCTATAATCTCCCACGTTGTAAGGTCAATTGCTGCTGAAATCACAAATGCACGACTGACTTCTGTTGTTGATTTCATTTGTTTGTTATTTCCTTCAATGTTTCTCATTCTAACACTTTTCATCGTATTGCACAGGGACGAAAGCTTGACACACGTGTCTAAGAAAACCACTTTGGTATGAGGGACTGTTCTTATTCCCTTCTTTTTGTTCAATCAACAATTATCCAAGTAAGCCATTCCACATTGTTGATTTTCTTGGACTCGGATGTCACGCAGGTAGCTATAAGCTCCCACGTGGTAAGGTCAATTGCTGCTGTAACCACAAATGCACGACTGACTTCTGTTGTTGATTTCATTTGTTTGTTATTTCCTTCTATGTTTCTCATTCTAACACTTTTCATCGTATTGCACAGGGACGAAAGCTTGACACACGTGTCTAAGGAAACCACTTTGGTATAAGGGACTTTTCTCATTATCTTTTTTTTGTTTAATCAACAATTATCCAAGTAGGCCATTCCACATTGTTGATTATCTTGGACTCGGATGTCACGCAGGTAGCTATAATCTCCCACGTGGTAAGGTCAATTGCTGCTGTAACCACAAATGCACGACTGACTTCTAATG
This sequence comes from Harmonia axyridis, assembly GCF_914767665.1. Lineage (NCBI taxonomy): Eukaryota > Metazoa > Arthropoda > Insecta > Coleoptera > Coccinellidae > Harmonia > Harmonia axyridis. Next base: position 48,555,202 of record NC_059503.1, read on the forward strand.
TTGATTTCATTTGTTTGTTATTTCCTTCAATGTTTCTCATTCTAACACTTCTCATCGTATTGCACAGGGACGAAAGCTTTACACACGTGTCTAAGGAAACCACTTTGGTATAAGGGACTGTTCTTATTCCCTTCTTTTTGTTCAATCAACAATTATCCAAGTAAGCCATTCCACATTGTTGATTTTCTTGAACTCGAATGTCACGCAGGTAGCTATAATCTCCCACGTGGTAAGGTCAATTGCTGCTGTAACCACAAAAGCACGACTGACTTCTGTTGTTGATTTCATTTGTTTGTTATTTCCTTCTATGTTTCTCATTCTATCACTTTTCATCGTATTGCACAGGGACGAAAGCTTGACACGCGTGTCTAAGGAAACCACTTTGGTATAAGGGACTGTTCTTATTCCCTTCGTTTTGTTTAATGAACAATTATCCAAGTAAGCCATTCCACATTGTTGATTTTCTTGGACTCGGATGTCACGCAGGTAGCTATAATCTCCCACGTGGTAAGGTCAATTGCAGCTGTAACCACAAATGCACGACTGACTTCTGTTGTTGATTTCATTTGTTTGTTATTTCCTTCTATGTTTCTCATTCTAACACTTTTCATCGTATTGCACAGGAACAAAAGCTTGACACAGGTGTCTAAGGAAACCACTTTGGTATAAGGGACTGTTCTTATTCCCTTCTTTTTGTTTAATGAACAATTATCCAAATAAGCCATTCCACATTGTTGATTTTCTTGGACTCGGATGACACGCGGGTAGCTATAATCTCCCACGTGGTAAGGTCAACTGCTGATGTAACCACAATTGGACGGCTGACTTCTGTTGTTGATTTCATTTGTTTGTTATTTCCTTCAATGTTTCTCATTCTAACACTTCTCATCGTATTGCACAGGGACGAAAGCTTGACACACGTGTCTATGGAAACCACATTGGTATAAGGGACTGTTCTTATTCCCTTCTTTCTGTATGATGATCAATTATCCAAGTAAGCCATTCCACATTGTTGATTTTCTTGGACTCGGATGACACGCAGGTAGCTATAATCTGTAACGTGGTAAGGTCAATTGCTGCTGTAACCACAAATGCACGACTGACTTCTGTTGTTGATTTCATTTGTTTGTTATTTCCTTCAATGTTTCTCATTCTAACACTTTTCATCGTATTGCACAGGGACGAAAGCTTGACACACGTGTCTAAGGAAACCACTTTGGTATAAGGGACTGTTCTTATTCCCTTCTTTTTGTTTAATGAACAATTATTCAAGTAAGCCGTTCCACATTGTTGATTTTCTTGGACTCAGATGTCACGCAGGTAGCTATAATCTCCCACGTGGTAAGGTCAATTGCTGCTGTAACCACAAATGCACGACTGACTTCTGTTGTTGATTTCATTCGTTTGTTATTTTCTTCAATGTTTCTCATTCTAACACTTTTCATCGTATTGCACAGGGACGAAAGCTTGACACACGTGTCTATGGAAACCACATTGGTATAAGGGACTGTTCTTACTTCATTCTTTCTGTATAATGATCAATTATCCAAGTAAGCCATTCCACATTGTTGATTTTCTTGGACTCGCATGTCACGCAGGTAGCTATAATCTCCCACGTGGTAAGGTCAATTGCTGCTGTAATCACAAATGCACGACTGACTTCTGTTGTTGATTTGATTTGTTTGTTATTTCCTTCAATGTTTCTCATTCTAACACTTTTCATCGTATTGCACAGGGACGAAAGCTTGACACGCGTGTCTAAGGAAACCACTTTGGTATGAGGGACTGTTCTTATTCCCTTCTTCTTGTTAAATGAACAATTATCCAAGTAAGCCATTCCACATTGTTGATTTTCTTGGACTCGGATGTCACGCAGGTAGCTATAATCTCCCACGTGGTAAGGTCAATTGCTGCTGTAACCACAAATGCACGACTGACTTCTGTTGTTGATTTAATTCGTTTGTTATTTTCTTCAATGTTTCTCATTCTAACACTTTTCATCGTATTGCACAGTGACGAAAGCTTGACACACGTGTCTAAGGAAACCACTTTGGTATGAGGGACTGCTCTTCTTCCCTTTTTTCCTTTTGATGAACAATTATCCAAGTAAGCCATTCCACATTGTTGATTTTCTTGGACTAGGATGTCACGCAGCTAGCTATAATCTCCCACGTGGTAAGGTCAATTGCTGCTGTAACCACAAATGCACGACTGACTTCTGTTGTTGATTTCATTTGTTTGTTTTTTCCTTCTATGTTTCTCATTCTCACACTTTTCATCGTATTGCACAGGGACGAAAGCTTGACACACGTGTCTATGGAAACCACATTCGTATAAGGGACTGTTCTTATTCCCTTCTTTCTGTATAATGATCAATTATCCAAGTAAGTCATTCCACATTGTTGATTTTCTTGGACTCGGATGTCACGCAGGTAGCTATAATCTCCCACGTGGTAAGGTCAATTGCTGCTGAAATCACAAATGCACGACTGACTTCTGTTGTTGATTTCATTTGTTTGTTATTTCCTTCTATGTTTCTCATTCTAACACTTTTCATCGTATTGCACAGGGACGAAAGCTTGACACACGTGTCTAAGGAAACCACTTTGGTATAAGGGACTTTTCTCATTCTCTTTTTTTTGTTTAATCAACAATTATCCAAGTAGGCCATTCAACATTGTTGATTATCTTGGACTCGGATGTCACGCAGGTAGCTATAATCTCCCACGTGGTAAGGTCAATTGCTGCCGTAACCACAAATGCACGACTGACTTCTAATGTTGATTTCATTTGTTTGTTATTTCCTTCTATGTTTCTCATTCTAACACTTTTCATCGTATTGCACAGGAATGAAAGCTTGACACAGGTGTCTAAGGAAACCACTTTGGTATAAGGGACTGTTCTTATTCCCTTCTTTTTGTTTAATGAACAATTATCCAAATAAGCCGTTCCACATTGTTGATTTTCTTGGACTCGGATGACACGCGGGTAGCTATAATCTCCCACGTGGTAAGGTCAATTGCTGATGTAACCACAATTGGACGGCTGACTTCTTATGTTGATTTCATTTGTTTGTTATTTCCTTCAATGTTTCTCATTCTAACACGATTCCGGATATGTCAACGGAAATGAGCGACCCCTCTCCTCAAGATAAGGAGTTCTGCCTGGTAGTTCCAAATAAGAGTTGCTCGCAATAAGGAACCGGACAGACAATATCCCACGTGTTAAGGTCAATTGCTGATGTAACCACAATTGGACGGCTGACTTCTTATGTTGATTTCATTTGTTTGTTATTTCCTTCAATGTTTCTCATTCTAACACGATTCCGGATTATGTCAACGGAAATGAGCGACCCCTCTCCTCAAGATAAGGAGTTCTGCCTGGTAGTTCCAAATAAGAGTTGCTCGCAATAAGGAACCGGACAGACAAACTCCACTTGAGAAAGAAAGATCAAAGAAATAAATTTCACTTACGGTATACCTCGGCGCATCCACCAATTAACGACTCGAGTCGGACCGGACAGGATAATTAACCTTAAAGGCCGCAGTGATCCGGAGATCGGAAATAAACGACCCCTCTCCCCAAGATAAGGAGTTTTGCCTGGTAGTTCCAAATAAGAGTTGCTCGCAATAAGGAACCGAACAGACAAACTCCACTTGAGAAAGAAAGATCTTAGAAATAAAATAAATTGCAAATAAATCACACTCGGAAAGTATCGATGGAACACAGGAAAGTCACCGATAATACAGACAGGAATAAAACGGTTCTTACCAATCCTAAGAATTTCCCACTTCACTACACGAACTCAAATTCTTTTCGTGTACGGGCTAAGTGTCAAATTCACGAATATAAAATACGGCACTAAAACGTCCAACGTTCAAAAGAAAAATTGCAAACTAAAAATTAAACTCTTAATTGTTACTCAAGAAAATCCGCTCAATAACTATGAAAATATATAGCTCGAAGACGCCGACAGGAGTAAATCGGAAAATATCTTAATACTTCGAAGACACCGGCAAGAATAATCCTCCTTTTCCGAAATACTTCACTTGTAATCTCGGTTGGAAGGGGAAAATTTCGAGTCTCGAAATCGGCGGTATACCTATGAAAAACGAACGACAACATGTAAAAAAGAACATATTGAAGAGATAACGTCTATCGCGTTGTCGCTCGAAAGTTTTTATACATAGGCTGATATTTTAAATTGCATCGTTATATTTTCATGAAATAAATAAATCAGAAATTATTCCAAATGAAAATTTTTGAATTGGACGAAAAATACCTTCACTGCTCTCAATTAATATTTTATTTTCACCTACTCAGATGACTGGTAGAATAATGATGGAATTCTAAACCTGGGGCAAATTATACTGGGTGATTCTAATAAAATAATCATTGAATTCTAAACCTGGGTAAATTATACTAGGTGATTCTAGTAAAATAATTATTGAATTCTTGACCTGGGCTAAATTATACCGGGTGATTCTAGTAACGAATTTCACTTCGTTACACACCCCCCTTACTTCCCCAAAAAAAAACGAAAGTTTTTTTTGTCACCACCTGCTACCCCGCTGTTCAACTATCTATTGGCAGACGGCCAATATCATCCCTGGGTGAATCTCCATCGGCCATAGTTGGAGGTTCGTTGAGGGTCGCAGTAGCTCACACTGGATTCCAATGGACCGGAGATTGGGTTGACCTGACCTCACGCCCTGATCCATTCCGACTCTAGACGGCTCCTCTTGTTGCCTCGTCCGGGCTCGATTTTCTCTTGGGCATGGACAATCCCTAGACATAACTCCCAAACGACCGCAGCGAGAACAAAATAATCGGACGTTGTTCCGGCAATGTCTCCGGGCGTGGCCCAGTAGTCCACACCGCAAACATGCACCCTCCATGAGTTTGATGAAGCGTGGAACTTCCCTCTGCGCTCTTGGGTAGTGTGGGTCTGGGGCTGGTACGTGGGTTCTGGAAGGCCTGCGGGGTTTTCTAGCCTTTGGCTTGTGTCGTCCACCGGCATGGCCACGAGGTAAGTCATAGGGGCGTCGTCTCGCTGGAGGTGTTGGGTGATGACATAGAGATGTAGGTGGTCCCCTAGCCGCCGTCTCCTTCCGTTTCTGTTGCCAGAATTCGATTTCTTCCTCCACTAACTCGTCGAAACTGGCCGGCATGGATTCCACTATTCCGGCGTCGATGAGGTCCCACTCTCCTCTAGACATCTTTGTTCTAAAACACAACAAGATTAGCGACCCATTGTATAAAACTTACCAACACCAATGACGACCTACTTCACTTATTGACGGACAGACGGACGTCCGCGGGACAGAGAGGCGCCCTTACTCCTGGGGAACCCAAATTCGCTTCGTCCTCCCATTCGGAAACACGAACTTAGGGTGGAGTCCACCCCGCACTCCTGGAGGGCGAAACCGCAGCAGCCTCTGCCTGAATCGGGGAGTCCAGCCACCCTTTGGTTGCCTCTCAAAGGCTTCTACAAAGCTCTCTCCCACCTTTATGGCCTCAAATTTTGACGGTCTTTCAGATGAGGCCATCTCTTTGGACCCCTCTTTGGCTTATACGGCCAGCTGCCTGAAGGTCATCTCGCCCCATGCAGCGGAAGGGCGATGCGCTGGATCAACCCTCAGAAGTTCCACCAGGCTGCTGCGTAATCTCTCTGGCACCTCGAGCATCTCCTCCCCGCGGTAGTGTCCTATCAAGTTCATGACCTTCTTTTCCCCATTCGGCGTCATGAAGGGTAGCTTCCCGGTTGCCATGTATAAAGCCGTCACTCCCATGGCCCACACATCCGAGGGGAGTCCGAATGGCAACCTTTTCAGGACCTCCGGTGCCCAAAATGGGGGAGTACCAGCTCGCCGCGACGTGGTCGGGAACCTCTGATTAAGTCGGCAGGCGAGCCCGAAATCAGCGATGCAGACCCGCCGACCCCGGTTTTATATCCCGGTGCAGGATACGCTGAGCATGGCAGGCCGCCAGCCCAGCGAAAGCCTGCCCCAACATATCACAACACTCCCCCTCCGGCAGAGGCCCCCGTCGTTGGACCAGTTCCAACAGGTCTCCCTCCATCAGCTCGACCCCAAGATAGAGCCGTTCGTCGGTTACGTAATCCACCAATAGGCGGACCACGTTTGGGAGTCTCATGGCTTTCAGCATCCTCAGCTCCGTCATGGACACCTCGTCTTTCGGGGCCACCTTCAGGGCAAATCTTATATCTCCGTGTTCGACCTCGAACACTTTTCCAAAACCTCCCTCGCCGAGGGTACGGATTTTCCGGAAGGGTCCGGAGATTCTGGTTATTCTCTCCGGAGTGGGCTCTTCATCAGAGGGGTTGGAGGGTACGACCGCCACTGATCGCAACATATCCTGAAACAGACGGATGACTGACACGGCTCCACCCCTCGGTCTTATGCATGCTCTCCACTATGTATCCGCGGGTTTCCCGAAATTTCCGAGTGCTCAACGCCCTGCTCACCTTCGTAGAATGGTTTCAAATCTTTAACGTGGATGTGACGAAGATATTTACCCGACGCGCTTTTCAAGTCGTACACCACTGGAGATATGACCTTAGTAACGGTATACGGACCAGAATATTTGGGCGCTAACTTAGATGCAAAGCCTTCTGCCGCCGACGACAACGGATGTTCTCGACGCAAAACTTTGTCACCTACCCGGCACGACCACGCTCTCCTTCGGAGATTATAATACCGACTCTGTTGGTTGAATGCACGAGCCAGCTGGAGTCTAACAAACTCCCGGGTCTCTTGGAGTCGCTTGATGCGATTTGCGTATTGGCCTACCCCTTGGACCTGTGGTTCTTCCATTGATTTTTCTACGTCACCTTTGGCTCCTGATGTCCGACGGTTCGTTTCTGGGGAGTGAACCTTCCGACCGAAATTCAGGAACGCCGGTGTGAATCCGGTGGACTCATATATTGTCAGGCGAGAGTGGGATTCGAATAACCATGAACTGCCAATACCAACTCTGCTCACCGATTTTCCGTAGTCCCCATAGTTTAGGAGAAATTTGAAGTCGAAATTTTTGGAAAAAACCGTAAAAATTCAATCTCTCTATAAAAATCGTTACATCTCCTAAACTATTCGTCGCAGACCCCTCATATAAAAACTTTCGTGATCTACGTGAACACATCAATAGAAAAAGAGGTATATTATCACCAAGAAGGAACTTTTAATTTTTACAATTTTTTAAGGTCCGGGGTAAGGAAAATTCGAGAAAATTCAATCTCTCTACAAAAATCGTTATATCTCCTAAACTTTTCGTCGCAGACCACTCAAATAAAAACTTTCGTGATCTACGTGAACAGATCAATAGAAAAAGAGGTATTTTATTACCAAGAAAGATCTTTTAATTTTTTACAATTTTTCAAGGTCCGGGGTAAGGAAAATTCGAGAAAATTCAATCTCTCTATGAAAATCGTTATATCTCCTAAACTATTCGTCGCAGACTCCTCAAATAAAAACTTTCGTGATCTTCATGACCAGATCAATAGAAAAAGAGGTATATTATTACCAAGAAGGAACTTTTAATTTTTTACAATTTTTTAAGGTCCGGGGTAAGGAAAATTCGAGAAAATTCGAGAAAATTCGAGAAAATTTTTCGACTCAAATATTGTCAGGCGAGAGTGGGATTCGAATAACCATGAACTGCCAACACCAACTCTGCTTACCGATTTTCCGTAGTCCCCATAGTTTAGGAGAAATTTGAATTCGAAATTTTTGGAAAAAACCGTAAAAATTCAATCTCTCTACAAAAATCGTTATATCTCCTAAACTATTCGTCGCAAACCCCTCAAATAAAAACTTTCGTGATCTACGTGACCAGATCAATAGAAAAAGAGGTATATTATTACCAAGAAGGAACTTTTAATTTTTTACAATTTTTCAAGGTCCGGGGTAAGGAAAATTCGAGAAAATTCAATCTCTCTACAAAAATCGTTATATCTCCTAAACTATTCGTCGCAGACCCCTCAAATAAAAACATTCGTGATCTTCGTGAACTACGTGAACAGATCAATAGAAAAAGAGGTATATTATCACCAAGAAGGAACTTTTAATTTTTTACAATTTTTTAAGGTCCGGGGTAAGGAAAATTCGAGAAAATTCAATCTCTCTATAAAAATCGTTATATCTCCTAAACTATTCGTCGCAGACCCCTCAAATAAAAACTTTCGTGATCTACGTGAACAGATCAATAGAAAAAGAGGTATTTTATTACCAAGGAAGATCTTTTGATTTTTTACAATTTTTCAAGGTCCGGGGTAAGGAAAATTCGAGAAAATTCAATCTCTCTATAAAAATCGTTATATCTCCTAAACTATTCGTCGCGGACTGCTCAAATAAAAACTTTCGTGATCTACATGACCAGATCAATAGAAAAAGAGGTATATTATTACCAAGAAGGAACTTTCAATTTTTTACAATTTTTTAAGGTCCGGGGTAAGAAAAATTCGAGAAAATTCGAGAAAATTTTTCGACTCAAATATTGTCAGGCGAGAGTGGGATTCGAATAACCATGAACTGCCAATACCAACTCTGCTCACCGATTTTCCGTAGTCCCCATAGTTCAGGAGGAATTTGAATTCGAAATTTTTGGAAAAAACCGTAAAAATTCAATCTCTCTACAGAAATCGTTATATCTCCTAAACTATTCGTTGCAAACCCCTCAAATAAAAACTTTCGTGATCTACGTGACCAGATCAATAGAAAAAGAGGTATATTATTACCAAGAAGGAACTTTTAATTTTTTACAATTTTTTAAGGTCCGGGGTAAGGAAAATTCGAGAAAATTCATTCTCTCTACAAAAATCGTTATATCTCCTAAACTATTCGTCGCAGACCCCTCAAATAAAAACTTTCGTGATCTACGTGAACAGATCAATAGAAAAAGAGGTATATTATTACCAAGAAGGAACTTTTAATTTTTTACGATTTTTTAAGGTCCGGGGTAAGGAAAATTCAAGAAAATTCGAGAAAATTTTTCGACTCAAATATTGTCAGGCAAGAGTGGGATTCGAATAACCATGAACTGCCAATACCAACTCTGCTTACCGATTTTCCATAGTCCCCATAGTTTAGGAGAAATTTGAATTCGAAATTTTTGGAAAAAACCGTAAAAATTCAATCTCTCTACAAAAATCGTTATATCTCCTAAACTATTAGTCGCAAACCCCTCAAATAAAAACTTTCGTGATCTACGTGACCAGATCAATAGAAAAAGAGGTATATTATCACCAAGAAGAAACTTTTAATTTTTTACAATTTTTTAAGGTCCGGGGTAAGGAAAATTCGAGAAAATTCAATCTCTCTACAAAAATCGTTGTATCTCCTAAACTATTCGTCGCAGACCCATCAAATAAAAACTTTCGTGATCTACGTGAACAGATCAATAGAAAAAGAGGTATTTTATTACCGAGAAAGATCTTTTAATTCTTTACAATTTCTCAAGGTCCGGGGTAAGGAAAATTCGAGAAAATTCAATCTCTCTATAAAAATCGTTATATCTCCTAAACTATTCGTCGCAGACTCCTCAAATAAAAACTTTCGTGATCTACATGACCAGATCAATAGAAAAAGAGGTATATTATTACCAAGAAGGAACTTTCAATTTTTTACAATTTTTCAAATTCCGGGGTAAGAAAAATTCGAGAAAATTCGAGAAAATTTTTCGACTCATATATTGTCAGGCGAGAGTGGGATTCGAATAACCATGAACTGCCAATACCAACTCTGCTTACCGATTTTCCGTAGTCCCCATAGTTTAGGAGGAATTTGAATTCGAAATTTTTGGAAAAAACCGTAAAAATTCAATCTCTCTACAAAAATCGTTGTATCTCCTAAACTATTCGTCGCAGACCCCTCAAATAAAAACTTTCGTGATCTACGTGAACAGATCAATAGAAAAAGAGGTATTTTATTACCGAGAAAGATCTTTTAATTCTTTACAATTTCTCAAGGTCCGGGGTAAGGAAAATTCGAGAAAATTCAATCTCTCTATAAAAATCGTTATATCTCCTAAACTATTCGTCGCAGACTCCTCAAATAAAAACTTTCGTGATCTACGTGACCAGATCAATAGAAAAAAAGGTATATTATTACCAAGAAGGAACTTTTAATTTTTTACAATTTTTTAAGGTCCGGGGTAAGGAAAATTCGAGAAAATTCGAGAAAATTTTTCGACTCAAATATTGTCAGGCGAGAGTGGGATTCGAATAACCATGAACTGCCAATACCAACTCTGCTTACCGATTTTCCGTAGTCCCCATAGTTTAGGAGGAATTTGAATTCGAAATTTTTGGAAAAAACCGTAAAAATTCAATCTCTCTACAAAAATCGTTATATCTCCTAAACTATTCGTCGCAAACCCCTCAAATAAAAACTTTCGTGATCTACGTGACCAGATCAATAGAAAAAGAAGTATATTATCACCAAGAAGGAACTTTTAATTTTTTACAATTTTTCAAGGTCCGGGGTAAGAAAAATTCGAGAAAATTCTTCGACTCAAATATTGTCATGCGTGAGTGGAATTCGAATAATCATGAACTGCCAATACCAACTCTGCTTACCGATTTTCCGTAGTCCCCATAGTTTTTTCGACTCATATATTGTCAGGCGAGAGTGGGATTCGAATAACCATGAACTGCCAATACCAACTCTGCTTACCGATTTTCCGTAGTCCCCATAGTTTAGGAGGAATTTGAATTCGAAATTTTTGGAAAAAACCGTAAAAATTCAATCTCTCTACAAAAATCGTTGTATCTCCTAAACTATTCGTCGCAGACCCCTCAAATGAAAACTTTCGTGATCTACGTGAACAGATCAATAGAAAAAGAGGTATTTTATTACCGAGAAAGATCTTTTAATTCTTTACAATTTCTCAGAGATTGAATTTTCTCGAATTTTCCTTACCCCGGACCTTAAAAAATTGTAAAAAATTAAAAGTTCCTTCTTGGTGATAATATACCTCTTTTTCTATTGATCTGTTCACGTAGTTCACGAAGATCACGAAAGTTTTTATTTGAGGGGTCTGCGACGAATAGTTTAAGAGATATAACGATTTTTGTAGAGAGATTTTCTCGAATTTTCCTTACCCCGGACCTTAAAAAATTGTAAAAAATTAAAAGTTCCTTCTTGGTGATATTATACCTCTTTTTCTATCGATCTGTTCACGTAGACCACGAAAGTTTTTATATGAGGGGTCTGCGACTAATAGTTTAAGAGATATAACGATTTTTATAGAGAGATTGAATTTTTACGGTTTTTTCCAAAAATTTCGACTTCGAATTTCTCCTAAACTATGGGGACTACGGAAAATTGGTCAGCAGAGTTGGTATTGGCAGTTCATGATTATTCGAATTCCACTCACGAATGACAATATTTGAGTCGAAAAATCTTCTCGAATTTTCTCGAATTTTCCTTACCCCGGACCTTAAAAAATTGTAAAAAATCAAAAGTTCCTTCTTGGTAATAATATACCTCTTTTTCTATTGATCTGGTCATGAAGATCACGAAAGTTTTTATTTGAGTAGTCTGCGACGAATAGTTTAGGAGATATAACGATTTTTATAGAGAGATTGAATTTTCTCGAATTTTTCTTACCCCGGACCTTAAAAAATTGTAAAAATTTAAAAGTTCCTTCTTGGTGATAATATACCTCTTTTTCTATTGATGTGTTCACGTAGATCACGAAAGTTTTTATATGAGGGGTCTGCGACGAATAGTTTAGGAGATATAACGATTTCTGTAGAGAGATTGAATTTTCTCGAATTTTTCTTACCCCGGACCTTAAAAAATTGTAAAAATTTAAAAGTTCCTTCTTGGTGATAATATACCTCTTTTTCTATTGATCTGGTCATGAAGATCACGAAAGTTTTTATTTGAGTAGTCTGCGACGAATAGTTTAGGAGATATAACGATTTCTGTAGAGAGATTGAATTTTCTCGAATTTTTCTTACCCCGGACCTTAAAAAATTGTAAAAATTTAAAAGTTCCTTCTTGGTGATAATATACCTCTTTTTCTATTGATCTGGTCATGAAGATCACGAAAGTTTTTATTTGAGTAGTCTGCGACGAATAGTTTAGGAGATATAACGATTTTTATAGAGAGATTGAATTTTCTCGAATTTTTCTTACCCCGGACCTTAAAAAATTGTAAAAATTTAAAAGTTCCTTCTTGGTGATAATATACCTCTTTTTCTATTGATCTGGTCATGAAGATCACGAAAGTTTTTATTTGAGTAGTCTGCGACGAATAGTTTAGGAGATATAACGATTTCTGTAGAGAGATTGAATTTTCTCGAATTTTTCTTACCCCGGACCTTAAAAAATTGTAAAAATTTAAAAGTTCCTTCTTGGTGATAATATACCTCTTTTTCTATTGATGTGTTCACGTAGATCACGAAAGTTTTTATATGAGGGGTCTGCGACGAATAGTTTAGGAGATATAACGATTTTTATAGAGAGATTGAATTTTTACGGTTTTTTCCAAAAATTTCGACTTCAAATTTCTCCTAAACTATGGGGACTACGGAAAATCGGTGAGCAGAGTTGGTATTGGCAGTTCATGATTATTCGAATTCCACTCACGAATGACAATATTTGAGTCGAAGAATTTTCTCGAATTCTTCTTACCCCGGACCTTGAAAAATTGTAAAAAATTAAAAGTTCCTTCTTGGTAATAATATACCTCTTTTTCTATTGATCTGGTCACGTAGATCACGAAAGTTTTTATTTGAGGGGTTTGCGACGAATAGTTTAGGAGATATAACGATTTTTGTAGAGAGATTGAATTTTTACGGTTTTTTCCAAAAATTTCGAATTCAAATTTCTCCTAAACTATGGGGACAACGGAAAATCGGTAAGCAGAGTTGGTATTGGCAGTTCATGGTTATTCGAATCGCACTCTCGCCTGACAATATTTGAGTCGAAAAATTTTCTCGAATTTTCTCGAATTTTCCTTACCCCGGACCTTAAAAAATTGTAAAAAATTAAAAGTTCCTTCTTGGTAATAATATACCTCTTTTTCTATTGATCTGGTCATGTAGATCACGAAAGTTTTTATTTGAGGAGTCTGCGACGAATAGTTTAGGAGATATAACGATTTTTATAGAGAGATTGAATTTTCTCGAATTTTCCTTACCCCGGACCTTGAAAAATTGTAAAAAATTAAAAGATCTTTCTTGGTAATAAAATACCTCTTTTTCTATTGATCTGTTCACGAAGATCACGAAAGTTTTTATTTGAGGGGTCTGCGACGAAAAGTTTAGGAGATATAACGATTTTTGTAGAGAGATTGAATTTTCTCGAATTTTCCTTACCCCGGACCTTGAAAAATTGTAAAAAATCAAAAGTTTCTTCTTGGTGATATTATACCTCTTTTTCTATCGATCTGTTCACGTAGACCACGAAAGTTTTTATATGAGGGGTCTGCGACGAATAGTTTAGGAGATATAACGATTTTTATAGAGAGATTGAATTTTTACGGTTTTTTCTTAAAATTCGACTTCAAATTTCTCCTAAACTATGGGGACTACGGAAAATCGGTGAGCAGAGTTGGTATTGGCAGTTCATGATTATTCGAATTCCACTCACGAATGACAATATTTGAGTCGAAAAATTTTCTCGAATTTTCTCGAATTTTCCTTACCCCGGACCTTAAAAAATTGTAAAAAATTAAAAGTTCCTTCTTGGTAATAATATACCTCTTTTTCTATTGATCTGGTCATGTAGATCACGAAAGTTTTTATTTGAGGAGTCTGCGACGAATAGTTTAGGAGATATAACGATTTTTATAGAGAGATTGAATTTTCTCGAATTTTCCTTACCCCGGACCTTGAAAAATTGTAAAAAATTAAAAGATCTTTCTTGGTAATAAAATACCTCTTTTTCTATTGATCTGTTCACGTAGATCACGAAAGTTTTTATTTGAGGGGTCTGCGACGAAAAGTTTAGGAGATATAACGATTTTTGTAGAGAGATTGAATTTTCTCGAATTTTCCTTACCCCGGACCTTAAAAAATTGTAAAAAATTAAAAGTTCCTTCTTGGTGATAATATACCTCTTTTTTTATTGATCTGTTCACGTAGTTCACGAAGATCACGAAAGTTTTTATTTGAGGGGTCTGCGACGAAAAGTTTAGGAGATATAACGATTTTTGTAGAGAGATTGAATTTTCTCGAATTTTCCTTACCCCGGACCTTAAAAAATTGTAAAAAATTAAAAGTTCCTTCTTGGTGATAATATACCTCTTTTTCTATTGATGTGTTCACGTAGATCACGAAAGTTTTTATATGAGGGCTCTGCGACGAATAGTTTAGGAGATATAACGATTTTTATAGAGAGATTGAATTTTTACGGTTTTTTCCAAAAATTTCGACTTCAAATTTTTCCTAAACTATGGGGACTACGGAAAATCGGTGAGCAGAGTTGGTATTGGCAGTTCATGGTTATTCGAATCCCACTCTCGCCTGACAATATTTGAGTCGAAAAATTTTCTCGAATTTTTCTTACCCCGGACCTTAAAAAATTGTAAAAAATTGAAAGTTCCTTCTTGGTAATAATATACCTCTTTTTCTATTGATCTGGTCATGTAGATCACGAAAGTTTTTATTTGAGCAGTCTGCGACGAATAGTTTAGGAGATATAACGATTTTTATAGAGAGATTGAATTTTCTCGAATTTTCCTTACCTTGAAAAATTGTAAAAAATCAAAAGATCTTTTTTGATAATAAAATACCTCTTTTTCTATTGATCTGTTCACGTAGATCACGAAAGTTTTTATTTGAGGGGTCTGCGACGAATAGTTTAGGAGATATAACGATTTTTGTAGAGAGATTGAATTTTCTCGAATTTTTCTTACCCCGGACCTTAAAAAATTGTAAAAAATTAAAAGTTCCTTCTTGGTGATAATATACCTCTTTTTCTATTGATCTGTTCACGTAGTTCACGAAGATCACGAAAGTTTTTATTTAAGGGGTCTGCGACGAATAGTTTAGGAGATATAACGATTTTTGTAGAGAGATTGAATTTTCTCGAATTTTCCTTACCCCGGACCTTAAAAAATTGTAAAAAATTAAAAGTTCCTTCTTGGTGATAATATACCTCTTTTTCTATTGATCTGTTCACGTAGATCACGAAAGTTTTTTAATGAGGGGTCTGCGACGAATAGTTTAGGAGATATAACGATTTTTATAGAGAGATTGAATTTTTACGGTTTTTTCAAAAAATTTCGACTTCAAATTTCTCCTAAACTATGGGGACTACGGAAAATCGGTGAGCAGAGTTGGTATTGGCAGTTCATGATTATTCGAATTCCACTCACGAATGACAATATTTGAGTCGAAGAATTTTCTCGAATTTTCCTTACCCCGGACCTTGAAAAATTGTAAAAAATTAAAAGTTCCTTCTTGGTCATAATATACCTCTTTTTCTATTGATCTGGTCACGTAGATCACGAAAGTTTTTATTTGAGGGGTTTGCGACGAATAGTTTAGGAGATATAACGATTTTAGTAGAGAGATTGAATTTTTACGGTTTTTTCCAAAAATTTCGAATTCAAATTTCTCCTAAACTATGGGGACTACGGAAAATCGGTAAGCAGAGTTGGTATTGGCAGTTCATGGTTATTCGAATCCCACTCTCGCCTGACAATATTTGAGTCGAAAAATTTTCTCGAATTTTCTCGAATTTTCCTTACCCCGGACCTTAAAAAATTGTAAAAAATTAAAAGTTCCTTCTTGGTAATAATATACCTCTTTTTCTATTGATCTGGTCATGTAGATCACGAAAGTTTTTATTTGAGGAGTCTGCGACGAATAGTTTAGGAGATATAACGATTTTTATAGAGAGATTGAATTTTCTCGAATTTTCCTTACCCCGGACCTTGAAAAATTGTAAAAAATTAAAAGATCTTTTTTGATAATAAAATACCTCTTTTTCTATTGATCTGTTCACGTAGATCACGAAAGTTTTTATTTGAGGGTCTGCGACGAATAGTTTAGGAGATATAACGATTTTTGTAGAGAGATTGAATTTTCTCGAATTTTCCTTACCCCGGACCTTAAAAAATTGTAAAAAATTAAAAGTTCCTTCTTGGTGATAATATACCTCTTTTTCTATTGATCTGTTCACGTAGATCACGAAAGTTTTTATATGAGGGGTCTGCGACGAATAGTTTAGGAGATATAACGATTTTTATAGAGAGATTGAATTTTTACGGTTTTTTCCAAAAATTTCGACTTCAAATTTCTCCTAAACTATGGGGACTAGGGAAAATAGGTAAGCAGAGTTGGTATTGGCAGTTCATGGTTATTCGAATCCCACTCTCGCCTGACAATATTTGAGTCGAAAAATTTTCTCGAATTTTCCTTACCCCGGACCTTGAAAAATTGTAAAAAATTAAAAGATCTTTCTTGGTAATAAAATACCTCTTTTTCTATTGATCTGTTCACGTAGATCACGAAAGTTTTTATTTGAGGGGTCTGCGACGAAAAGTTTAGGAGATATAACGATTTTTGTAGAGAGATTGAATTTTCTCGAATTTTCCTTACCCCGGACCTTAAAAAATTGTAAAAAATTAAAAGTTCCTTCTTGGTGATAATATACCTCTTTTTTTATTGATCTGTTCACGTAGTTCACGAAGATCACGAAAGTTTTTATTTGAGGGGTCTGCGACGAAAAGTTTAGGAGATATAACGATTTTTGTAGAGAGATTGAATTTTCTCGAATTTTCCTTACCCCGGACCTTAAAAAATTGTAAAAAATTAAAAGTTCCTTCTTGGTGATAATATACCTCTTTTTCTATTGATGTGTTCACGTAGATCACGAAAGTTTTTATATGAGGGCTCTGCGACGAATAGTTTAGGAGATATAAAGATTTTTATAGAGAGATTGAATTTTTACGGTTTTTTCCAAAAATTTCGACTTCAAATTTCTCCTAAACTATGGGGACTACGGAAAATCGGTGAGCAGAGTTGGTATTGGCAGTTCATGGTTATTCGAATCCCACTCTCGCCTGACAATATTTGAGTCGAAAAATTTTCTCGAATTTTTCTTACCCCGGACCTTAAAAAATTGTAAAAAATTGAAAGTTCCTTCTTGGTAATAATATACCTCTTTTTCTATTGATCTGGTCATGTAGATCACGAAAGTTTTTATTTGAGCAGTCTGCGACGAATAGTTTAGGAGATATAACGATTTTTATAGAGAGATTGAATTTTCTCGAATTTTCCTTACCTTGAAAAATTGTAAAAAATCAAAAGATCTTTTTTGATAATAAAATACCTCTTTTTCTATTGATCTGTTCACGTAGATCACGAAAGTTTTTATTTGAGGGGTCTGCGACGAATAGTTTAGGAGATATAACGATTTTTGTAGAGAGATTGAATTTTCTCGAATTTTTCTTACCCCGGACCTTAAAAAATTGTAAAAAATTAAAAGTTCCTTCTTGGTGATAATATACCTCTTTTTCTATTGATCTGTTCACGTAGTTCACGAAGATCACGAAAGTTTTTATTTAAGGGGTCTGCGACGAATAGTTTAGGAGATATAACGATTTTTGTAGAGAGATTGAATTTTCTCGAATTTTCCTTACCCCGGACCTTAAAAAATTGTAAAAAATTAAAAGTTCCTTCTTGGTGATAATATACCTCTTTTTCTATTGATCTGTTCACGTAGATCACGAAAGTTTTTTAATGAGGGGTCTGCGACGAATAGTTTAGGAGATATAACGATTTTTATAGAGAGATTGAATTTTTACGGTTTTTTCAAAAAATTTCGACTTCAAATTTCTCCTAAACTATGGGGACTACGGAAAATCGGTGAGCAGAGTTGGTATTGGCAGTTCATGATTATTCGAATTCCACTCACGAATGACAATATTTGAGTCGAAGAATTTTCTCGAATTTTTCTTACCCCGGACCTTGAAAAATTGTAAAAAATTAAAAGTTCCTTCTTGGTCATAATATACCTCTTTTTCTATTGATCTGGTCACGTAGATCACGAAAGTTTTTATTTGAGGGGTTTGCGACGAATAGTTTAGGAGATATAACGATTTTAGTAGAGAGATTGAATTTTTACGGTTTTTTCCGAAAATTTCGAATTCAAATTTCTCCTAAACTATGGGGACTACGGAAAATCGGTAAGCAGAGTTGGTATTGGCAGTTCATGGTTATTCGAATCCCACTCTCGCCTGACAATATTTGAGTCGAAAAATTTTCTCGAATTTTCTCGAATTTTCCTTACCCCGGACCTTAAAAAATTGTAAAAAATTAAAAGTTCCTTCTTGGTAATAATATACCTCTTTTTCTATTGATCTGGTCATGTAGATCACGAAAGTTTTTATTTGAGGAGTCTGCGACGAATAGTTTAGGAGATATAACGATTTTTATAGAGAGATTGAATTTTCTCGAATTTTCCTTACCCCGGACCTTGAAAAATTGTAAAAAATTAAAAGATCTTTTTTGATAATAAAATACCTCTTTTTCTATTGATCTGTTCACGTAGATCACGAAAGTTTTTATTTGAGGGTCTGCGACGAATAGTTTAGGAGATATAACGATTTTTGTAGAGAGATTGAATTTTCTCGAATTTTCCTTACCCCGGACCTTAAAAAATTGTAAAAAATTAAAAGTTCCTTCTTGGTGATAATATACCTCTTTTTCTATTGATCTGTTCACGTAGATCACGAAAGTTTTTATATGAGGGGTCTGCGACGAATAGTTTAGGAGATATAACGATTTTTATAGAGAGATTGAATTTTTACGGTTTTTTCCAAAAATTTCGACTTCAAATTTCTCCTAAACTATGGGGACTAGGGAAAATAGGTAAGCAGAGTTGGTATTGGCAGTTCATGGTTATTCGAATCCCACTCTCGCCTGACAATATTTGAGTCGAAAAATTTTCTCGAATTTTTCTTACCCCGGACCTTAAAAAATTGTAAAAAATTGAAAGTTCCTTCTTGGTAATAATATACCTCTTTTTCTATTGATCTGGTCATGTAGATCACGAAAGTTTTTATTTGAGCAGTCTGCGACGAATAGTTTAGGAGATATAACGATTTTTATAGAGAGATTGAATTTTCTCGAATTTTCCTCAACCCGGACCTTGAAAAACTGTAAAAAATCAAAAGATCTTTCTTGGAAATAAAATACCTCTTTTTCTATTGATCTGTTCACGTAGATCACGAAAGTTTTTATTTGAGGGGTCTGCGACGAATAGTTTAGGAGATATAACGATTTTTGTAGAGAGATTGAATTTTCTCGAATTTTCCTTACCCCGGACCTTAAAAAATTGTAAAAAATTAAAAGTTCCTTCTTGGTGATAATATACCTCTTTTTCTATTGATCTGTTCACGTAGATCACGAAAGTTTTTATATGAGGGGTCTGCGACGAATAGTTTAGGAGATATAACGATTTTTATAGAGAGATTGAATTTTTACGGTTTTTTCAAAAAATTTCGACTTCAAATTTCTCCTAAACTATGGGGACTACGGAAAATCGGTGAGCAGAGTTGGTATTGGCAGTTCATGATTATTCGAATTCCACTCACGAATGACAATATTTGAGTCGAAGAATTTTCTCGAATTCTTCTTACCCCGGACCTTGAAAAATTGTAAAAAATTAAAAGTTCCTTCTTGGTAATAATATACCTCTTTTTCTATTGATCTGGTCACGTAGATCACGAAAGTTTTTATTTGAGGGGTTTGCAACGAATAGTTTAGGAGATATAACGCTTTTTGTAGAGAGATTGAATTTTTACGGTTTTTTCCAAAAATTTCGAATTCAAATTTCTCCTAAACTATGGGGACAACGGAAAATCGGTAAGCAGAGTTGGTATTGGCAGTTCATGGTTATTCGAATCGCACTCTCGCCTGACAATATTTGAGTCGAAAAATTTTCTCGAATTTTCTCGAATTTTCCTTACCCCGGACCTTAAAAAATTGTAAAAAATAAAAAGTTCCTTCTTGGTTATAATATACCTCTTTTTCTATTGATCTGGTCATGTAGATCACGAAAGTTTTTATTTGAGGAGTCTGCGACGAATAGTTTAGGAGATATAACGATTTTTATAGAGAGATTGAATTTTCTCGAATTTTCCTTACCCCGGACCTTGAAAAATTGTAAAAAATTAAAAGATCTTTCTTGGTAATGAAATACCTCTTTTTCTATTGATCTGTTCACGAAGATCACGAAAGTTTTTATTTGAGGGGTCTGCGACGAAAAGTTTAGGAGATATAACGATTTTTGTAGAGAGATTGAATTTTCTCGAATTTTCCTTACCCCGGACCTTGAAAAATTGTAAAAAATCAAAAGTTTCTTCTTGGTGATATTATACCTCTTTTTCTATCGATCTGTTCACGTAGACCACGAAAGTTTTTATATGAGGGGTCTGCGACGAATAGTTTAGGAGATATAACGATTTTTATAGAGAGATTGAATTTTTACGGTTTTTTCCAAAAATTCGACTTCAAATTTCTCCTAAACTATGGGGACTACGGAAAATCGGTGAGCAGAGTTGGTATTGGCAGTTCATGATTATTCGAATTCCACTCACGAATGACAATATTTGAGTCGAAAAATTTTCTCGAATTTTCTCGAATTTTCCTTACCCCGGACCTTAAAAAATTGTAAAAAATTAAAAGTTCCTTCTTGGTAATAATATACCTCTTTTTCTATTGATCTGGTCATGTAGATCACGAAAGTTTTTATTTGAGGAGTCTGCGACGAATAGTTTAGGAGATATAACGATTTTTATAGAGAGATTGAATTTTCTCGAATTTTCCTTACCCCGGACCTTGAAAAATTGTAAAAAATTAAAAGATCTTTCTTGGTAATAAATTACCTCTTTTTCTATTGATCTGTTCACGTAGATCACGAAAGTTTTTATTTGAGGGGTCTGCGACGAAAAGTTTAGGAGATATAACGATTTTTGTAGAGAGATTGAATTTTCTCGAATTTTCCTTACCCCGGACCTTAAAAAATTGTAAAAAATTAAAAGTTCCTTCTTGGTGATAATATACCTCTTTTTTTATTGATCTGTTCACGTAGTTCACGAAGATCACGAAAGTTTTTATTTGAGGGGTCTGCGACGAAAATTTAGGAGATATAACGATTTTTGTAGAGAGATTGAATTTTCTCGAATTTTCCTTACCCCGGACCTTAAAAAATTGTAAAAAATTAAAAGTTCCTTCTTGGTGATAATATACCTCTTTTTCTATTGATGTGTTCACGTAGATCACGAAAGTTTTTATATGAGGGCTCTGCGACGAATAGTTTAGGAGATATAACGATTTTTATAGAGAGATTGAATTTTTACGGTTTTTTCCAAAAATTTCGACTTCAAATTTCTCCTAAACTATGGGGACTACGGAAAATCGGTGAGCAGAGTTGGTATTGGCAGTTCATGGTTATTCGAATCCCACTCTCGCCTGACAATATTTGAGTCGAAAAATTTTCTCGAATTTTTCTTACCCCGGACCTTAAAAAATTGTAAAAAATTGAAAGTTCCTTCTTGGTAATAATATACCTCTTTTTCTATTGATCTGGTCATGTAGATCACGAAAGTTTTTATTTGAGCAGTCTGCGACGAATAGTTTAGGAGATATAACGATTTTTATAGAGAGATTGAATTTTCTCGAATTTTCCTTACCTTGAAAAATTGTAAAAAATCAAAAGATCTTTTTTGATAATAAAATACCTCTTTTTCTATTGATCTGTTCACGTAGATCACGAAAGTTTTTATTTGAGGGGTCTGCGACGAATAGTTTAGGAGATATAACGATTTTTGTAGAGAGATTGAATTTTCTCGAATTTTTCTTACCCCGGACCTTAAAAAATTGTAAAAAATTAAAAGTTCCTTCTTGGTGATAATATACCTCTTTTTCTATTGATCTGTTCACGTAGTTCACGAAGATCACGAAAGTTTTTATTTAAGGGGTCTGCGACGAATAGTTTAGGAGATATAACGATTTTTGTAGAGAGATTGAATTTTCTCGAATTTTCCTTACCCCGGACCTTAAAAAATTGTAAAAAATTAAAAGTTCCTTCTTGGTGATAATATACCTCTTTTTCTATTGATCTGTTCATGTAGATCACGAAAGTTTTTATTTGAGCAGTCTGCGACGAATAGTTTAGGAGATATAACGATTTTTATAGAGAGATTGAATTTTCTCGAATTTTCCTCAACCCGGACCTTGAAAAACTGTAAAAAATCAAAAGATCTTTCTTGGAAATAAAATACCTCTTTTTCTATTGATCTGTTCACGTAGATCACGAAAGTTTTTATTTGAGGGGTCTGCGACGAATAGTTTAGGAGATATAACGATTTTTGTAGAGAGATTGAATTTTCTCGAATTTTCCTTACCCCGGACCTTAAAAAATTGTAAAAAATTAAAAGTTCCTTCTTGGTGATAATATACCTCTTTTTCTATTGATCTGTTCACGTAGATCACGAAAGTTTTTATATGAGGGGTCTGCGACGAATAGTTTAGGAGATATAACGATTTTTATAGAGAGATTGAATTTTTACGGTTTTTTCAAAAAATTTCGACTTCAAATTTCTCCTAAACTATGGGGACTACGGAAAATCGGTGAGCAGAGTTGGTATTGGCAGTTCATGATTATTCGAATTCCACTCACGAATGACAATATTTGAGTCGAAGAATTTTCTCGAATTCTTCTTACCCCGGACCTTGAAAAATTGTAAAAAATTAAAAGTTCCTTCTTGGTAATAATATACCTCTTTTTCTATTGATCTGGTCACGTAGATCACGAAAGTTTTTATTTGAGGGGTTTGCGACGAATAGTTTAGGAGATATAACGCTTTTTGTAGAGAGATTGAATTTTTACGGTTTTTTCCAAAAATTTCGAATTCAAATTTCTCCTAAACTATGGGGACAACGGAAAATCGGTAAGCAGAGTTGGTATTGGCAGTTCATGGTTATTCGAATCGCACTCTCGCCTGACAATATTTGAGTCGAAAAATTTTCTCGAATTTTCTCGAATTTTCCTTACCCCGGACCTTAAAAAATTGTAAAAAATTAAAAGTTCCTTCTTGGTTATAATATACCTCTTTTTCTATTGATCTGGTCATGTAGATCACGAAAGTTTTTATTTGAGGAGTCTGCGACGAATAGTTTAGGAGATATAACGATTTTTATAGAGAGATTGAATTTTCTCGAATTTTCCTTACCCCGGACCTTGAAAAATTGTAAAAAATTAAAAGATCTTTCTTGGTAATAAAATACCTCTTTTTCTATTGATCTGTTCACGGAGATCACGAAAGTTTTTATTTGAGGGGTCTGCGACGAAAAGTTTAGGAGATATAACGATTTTTGTAGAGAGATTGAATTTTCTCGAATTTTCCTTACCCCGGACCTTGAAAAATTGTAAAAAATCAAAAGTTTCTTCTTGGTGATATTATACCTCTTTTTCTATCGATCTGTTCACGTAGACCACGAAAGTTTTTATATGAGGGGTCTGCGACGAATAGTTTAGGAGATATAACGATTTTTATAGAGAGATTGAATTTTTACGGTTTTTTCCAAAAATTCGACTTCAAATTTCTCCTAAACTATGGGGACTACGGAAAATCGGTGAGCAGAGTTGGTATTGGCAGTTCATGATTATTCGAATTCCACTCACGAATGACAATATTTGAGTCGAAAAATTTTCTCGAATTTTCTCGAATTTTCCTTACCCCGGACCTTAAAAAATTGTAAAAAATTAAAAGTTCCTTCTTGGTAATAATATACCTCTTTTTCTATTGATCTGGTCATGTAGATCACGAAAGTTTTTATTTGAGCAGTCTGCGACGAATAGTTTAGGAGATATAACGATTTTTATAGAGAGATTGAATTTTCTCGAATTTTCCTTACCTTGAAAAATTGTAAAAAATCAAAAGATCTTTTTTGATAATAAAATACCTCTTTTTCTATTGATCTGTTCACGTAGATCACGAAAGTTTTTATTTGAGGGGTCTGCGACGAATAGTTTAGGAGATATAACGATTTTTGTAGAGAGATTGAATTTTCTCGAATTTTTCTTACCCCGGACCTTAAAAAATTGTAAAAAATTGAAAGTTCCTTCTTGGTGATAATATACCTCTTTTTCTATTGATCTGTTCACGTAGTTCACGAAGATCACGAAAGTTTTTATTTAAGGGGTCTGCGACGAATAGTTTAGGAGATATAACGATTTTTGTAGAGAGATTGAATTTTCTCGAATTTTCCTTACCCCGGACCTTAAAAAATTGTAAAAAATTAAAAGTTCCTTCTTGGTGATAATATACCTCTTTTTCTATTGATCTGTTCACGTAGATCACGAAAGTTTTTTAATGAGGGGTCTGCGACGAATAGTTTAGGAGATATAACGATTTTTATAGAGAGATTGAATTTTTACGGTTTTTTCAAAAAATTTCGACTTCAAATTTCTTCTAAACTATGGGGACTACGGAAAATCGGTGAGCAGAGTTGGTATTGGCAGTTCATGATTATTCGAATTCCACTCACGAATGACAATATTTGAGTCGAAGAATTTTCTCGAATTTTTCTTACCCCGGACCTTGAAAAATTGTAAAAAATTAAAAGTTCCTTCTTGGTCATAATATACCTCTTTTTCTATTGATCTGGTCACGTAGATCACGAAAGTTTTTATTTGAGGGGTTTGCGACGAATAGTTTA
This sequence comes from Harmonia axyridis, assembly GCF_914767665.1. Taxonomy (NCBI): domain Eukaryota; kingdom Metazoa; phylum Arthropoda; class Insecta; order Coleoptera; family Coccinellidae; genus Harmonia; species Harmonia axyridis. Next base: position 48,579,908 of record NC_059503.1, read on the forward strand.
GGAGATATAACGATTTTAGTAGAGAGATTGAATTTTTACGGTTTTTTCCAAAAATTTCGAATTCAAATTTCTCCTAAACTATGGGGACTACGGAAAATCGGTAAGCAGAGTTGGTATTGGCAGTTCATGGTTATTCGAATCCCACTCTCGCCTGACAATATTTGAGTCGAAAAATTTTCTCGAATTTTCTCGAATTTTCCTTACCCCGGACCTTAAAAAATTGTAAAAAATTAAAAGTTCCTTCTTGGTAATAATATACCTCTTTTTCTATTGATCTGGTCATGTAGATCACGAAAGTTTTTATTTGAGGAGTCTGCGACGAATAGTTTAGGAGATATAACGATTTTTATAGAGAGATTGAATTTTCTCGAATTTTCCTTACCCCGGACCTTGAAAAATTGTAAAAAATTAAAAGATCTTTTTTGATAATAAAATACCTCTTTTTCTATTGATCTGTTCACGTAGATCACGAAAGTTTTTATTTGAGGGTCTGCGACGAATAGTTTAGGAGATATAACGATTTTTGTAGAGAGATTGAATTTTCTCGAATTTTCCTTACCCCGGACCTTAAAAAATTGTAAAAAATTAAAAGTTCCTTCTTGGTGATAATATACCTCTTTTTCTATTGATCTGTTCACGTAGATCACGAAAGTTTTTATATGAGGGGTCTGCGACGAATAGTTTAGGAGATATAACGATTTTTATAGAGAGATTGAATTTTTACGGTTTTTTCCAAAAATTTCGACTTCAAATTTCTCCTAAACTATGGGGACTAGGGAAAATAGGTAAGCAGAGTTGGTATTGGCAGTTCATGGTTATTCGAATCCCACTCTCGCCTGACAATATTTGAGTCGAAAAATTTTCTCGAATTTTCCTTACCCCGGACCTTGAAAAATTGTAAAAAATTAAAAGATCTTTCTTGGTAATAAAATACCTCTTTTTCTATTGATCTGTTCACGTAGATCACGAAAGTTTTTATTTGAGGGGTCTGCGACGAAAAGTTTAGGAGATATAACGATTTTTGTAGAGAGATTGAATTTTCTCGAATTTTCCTTACCCCGGACCTTAAAAAATTGTAAAAAATTAAAAGTTCCTTCTTGGTGATAATATACCTCTTTTTTTATTGATCTGTTCACGTAGTTCACGAAGATCACGAAAGTTTTTATTTGAGGGGTCTGCGACGAAAAGTTTAGGAGATATAACGATTTTTGTAGAGAGATTGAATTTTCTCGAATTTTCCTTACCCCGGACCTTAAAAAATTGTAAAAAATTAAAAGTTCCTTCTTGGTGATAATATACCTCTTTTTCTATTGATGTGTTCACGTAGATCACGAAAGTTTTTATATGAGGGCTCTGCGACGAATAGTTTAGGAGATATAAAGATTTTTATAGAGAGATTGAATTTTTACGGTTTTTTCCAAAAATTTCGACTTCAAATTTCTCCTAAACTATGGGGACTACGGAAAATCGGTGAGCAGAGTTGGTATTGGCAGTTCATGGTTATTCGAATCCCACTCTCGCCTGACAATATTAGAGTCGAAAAATTTTCTCGAATTTTTCTTACCCCGGACCTTAAAAAATTGTAAAAAATTGAAAGTTCCTTCTTGGTAATAATATACCTCTTTTTCTATTGATCTGGTCATGTAGATCACGAAAGTTTTTATTTGAGCAGTCTGCGACGAATAGTTTAGGAGATATAACGATTTTTATAGAGAGATTGAATTTTCTCGAATTTTCCTTACCTTGAAAAATTGTAAAAAATCAAAAGATCTTTTTTGATAATAAAATACCTCTTTTTCTATTGATCTGTTCACGTAGATCACGAAAGTTTTTATTTGAGGGGTCTGCGACGAATAGTTTAGGAGATATAACGATTTTTGTAGAGAGATTGAATTTTCTCGAATTTTTCTTACCCCGGACCTTAAAAAATTGTAAAAAATTAAAAGTTCCTTCTTGGTGATAATATACCTCTTTTTCTATTGATCTGTTCACGTAGTTCACGAAGATCACGAAAGTTTTTATTTAAGGGGTCTGCGACGAATAGTTTAGGAGATATAACGATTTTTGTAGAGAGATTGAATTTTCTCGAATTTTCCTTACCCCGGACCTTAAAAAATTGTAAAAAATTAAAAGTTCCTTCTTGGTGATAATATACCTCTTTTTCTATTGATCTGTTCACGTAGATCACGAAAGTTTTTTAATGAGGGGTCTGCGACGAATAGTTTAGGAGATATAACGATTTTTATAGAGAGATTGAATTTTTACGGTTTTTTCAAAAAATTTCGACTTCAAATTTCTCCTAAACTATGGGGACTACGGAAAATCGGTGAGCAGAGTTGGTATTGGCAGTTCATGATTATTCGAATTCCACTCACGAATGACAATATTTGAGTCGAAGAATTTTCTCGAATTTTTCTTACCCCGGACCTTGAAAAATTGTAAAAAATTAAAAGTTCCTTCTTGGTCATAATATACCTCTTTTTCTATTGATCTGGTCACGTAGATCACGAAAGTTTTTATTTGAGGGGTTTGCGACGAATAGTTTAGGAGATATAACGATTTTAGTAGAGAGATTGAATTTTTACGGTTTTTTCCAAAAATTTCGAATTCAAATTTCTCCTAAACTATGGGGACTACGGAAAATCGGTAAGCAGAGTTGGTATTGGCAGTTCATGGTTATTCGAATCCCACTCTCGCCTGACAATATTTGAGTCGAAAAATTTTCTCGAATTTTCTCGAATTTTCCTTACCCCGGACCTTAAAAAATTGTAAAAAATTAAAAGTTCCTTCTTGGTAATAATATACCTCTTTTTCTATTGATCTGGTCATGTAGATCACGAAAGTTTTTATTTGAGGAGTCTGCGACGAATAGTTTAGGAGATATAACGATTTTTATAGAGAGATTGAATTTTCTCGAATTTTCCTTACCCCGGACCTTGAAAAATTGTAAAAAATTAAAAGATCTTTTTTGATAATAAAATACCTCTTTTTCTATTGATCTGTTCACGTAGATCACGAAAGTTTTTATTTGAGGGTCTGCGACGAATAGTTTAGGAGATATAACGATTTTTGTAGAGAGATTGAATTTTCTCGAATTTTCCTTACCCCGGACCTTAAAAAATTGTAAAAAATTAAAAGTTCCTTCTTGGTGATAATATACCTCTTTTTCTATTGATCTGTTCACGTAGATCACGAAAGTTTTTATATGAGGGGTCTGCGACGAATAGTTTAGGAGATATAACGATTTTTATAGAGAGATTGAATTTTTACGGTTTTTTCCAAAAATTTCGACTTCAAATTTCTCCTAAACTATGGGGACTAGGGAAAATAGGTAAGCAGAGTTGGTATTGGCAGTTCATGGTTATTCGAATCCCACTCTCGCCTGACAATATTTGAGTCGAAAAATTTTCTCGAATTTTTCTTACCCCGGACCTTAAAAAATTGTAAAAAATTGAAAGTTCCTTCTTGGTAATAATATACCTCTTTTTCTATTGATCTGGTCATGTAGATCACGAAAGTTTTTATTTGAGCAGTCTGCGACGAATAGTTTAGGAGATATAACGATTTTTATAGAGAGATTGAATTTTCTCGAATTTTCCTCAACCCGGACCTTGAAAAACTGTAAAAAATCAAAAGATCTTTCTTGGAAATAAAATACCTCTTTTTCTATTGATCTGTTCACGTAGATCACGAAAGTTTTTATTTGAGGGGTCTGCGACGAATAGTTTAGGAGATATAACGATTTTTGTAGAGAGATTGAATTTTCTCGAATTTTCCTTACCCCGGACCTTAAAAAATTGTAAAAAATTAAAAGTTCCTTCTTGGTGATAATATACCTCTTTTTCTATTGATCTGTTCACGTAGATCACGAAAGTTTTTATATGAGGGGTCTGCGACGAATAGTTTAGGAGATATAACGATTTTTATAGAGAGATTGAATTTTTACGGTTTTTTCAAAAAATTTCGACTTCAAATTTCTCCTAAACTATGGGGACTACGGAAAATCGGTGAGCAGAGTTGGTATTGGCAGTTCATGATTATTCGAATTCCACTCACGAATGACAATATTTGAGTCGAAGAATTTTCTCGAATTCTTCTTACCCCGGACCTTGAAAAATTGTAAAAAATTAAAAGTTCCTTCTTGGTAATAATATACCTCTTTTTCTATTGATCTGGTCACGTAGATCACGAAAGTTTTTATTTGAGGGGTTTGCGACGAATAGTTTAGGAGATATAACGCTTTTTGTAGAGAGATTGAATTTTTACGGTTTTTTCCAAAAATTTCGAATTCAAATTTCTCCTAAACTATGGGGACAACGGAAAATCGGTAAGCAGAGTTGGTATCGGCAGTTCATGGTTATTCGAATCGCACTCTCGCCTGACAATATTTGAGTCGAAAAATTTTCTCGAATTTTCTCGAATTTTCCTTACCCCGGACCTTAAAAAATTGTAAAAAATTAAAAGTTCCTTCTTGGTTATAATATACCTCTTTTTCTATTGATCTGGTCATGTAGCTCACGAAAGTTTTTATTTGAGGAGTCTGCGACGAATAGTTTAGGAGATATAACGATTTTTATAGAGAGATTGAATTTTCTCGAATTTTCCTTACCCCGGACCTTGAAAAATTGTAAAAAATTAAAAGATCTTTCTTGGTAATAAAATACCTCTTTTTCTATTGATCTGTTCACGAAGATCACGAAAGTTTTTATTTGAGGGGTCTGCGACGAAAAGTTTAGGAGATATAACGATTTTTGTAGAGAGATTGAATTTTCTCGAATTTTCCTTACCCCGGACCTTGAAAAATTGTAAAAAATCAAAAGTTTCTTCTTGGTGATATTATACCTCTTTTTCTATCGATCTGTTCACGTAGACCACGAAAGTTTTTATATGAGGGGTCTGCGACGAATAGTTTAGGAGATATAACGATTTTTATAGAGAGATTGAATTTTTACGGTTTTTTCCAAAAATTCGACTTCAAATTTCTCCTAAACTATGGGGACTACGGAAAATCGGTGAGCAGAGTTGGTATTGGCAGTTCATGATTATTCGAATTCCACTCACGAATGACAATATTTGAGTCGAAAAATTTTCTCGAATTTTCTCGAATTTTCCTTACCCCGGACCTTAAAAAATTGTAAAAAATTAAAAGTTCCTTCTTGGTAATAATATACCTCTTTTTCTATTGATCTGGTCATGTAGATCACGAAAGTTTTTATTTGAGGAGTCTGCGACGAATAGTTTAGGAGATATAACGATTTTTATAGAGAGATTGAATTTTCTCGAATTTTCCTTACCCCGGACCTTGAAAAATTGTAAAAAATTAAAAGATCTTTCTTGGTAATAAATTACCTCTTTTTCTATTGATCTGTTCACGTAGATCACGAAAGTTTTTATTTGAGGGGTCTGCGACGAAAAGTTTAGGAGATATAACGATTTTTGTAGAGAGATTGAATTTTCTCGAATTTTCCTTACCCCGGACCTTAAAAAATTGTAAAAAATTAAAAGTTCCTTCTTGGTGATAATATACCTCTTTTTTTATTGATCTGTTCACGTAGTTCACGAAGATCACGAAAGTTTTTATTTGAGGGGTCTGCGACGAAAATTTAGGAGATATAACGATTTTTGTAGAGAGATTGAATTTTCTCGAATTTTCCTTACCCCGGACCTTAAAAAATTGTAAAAAATTAAAAGTTCCTTCTTGGTGATAATATACCTCTTTTTCTATTGATGTGTTCACGTAGATCACGAAAGTTTTTATATGAGGGCTCTGCGACGAATAGTTTAGGAGATATAACGATTTTTATAGAGAGATTGAATTTTTACGGTTTTTTCCAAAAATTTCGACTTCAAATTTCTCCTAAACTATGGGGACTACGGAAAATCGGTGAGCAGAGTTGGTATTGGCAGTTCATGGTTATTCGAATCCCACTCTCGCCTGACAATATTTGAGTCGAAAAATTTTCTCGAATTTTTCTTACCCCGGACCTTAAAAAATTGTAAAAAATTGAAAGTTCCTTCTTGGTAATAATATACCTCTTTTTCTATTGATCTGGTCATGTAGATCACGAAAGTTTTTATTTGAGCAGTCTGCGACGAATAGTTTAGGAGATATAAAGATTTTTATAGAGAGATTGAATTTTCTCGAATTTTCCTTACCTTGAAAAATTGTAAAAAATCAAAAGATCTTTTTTGATAATAAAATACCTCTTTTTCTATTGATCTGTTCACGTAGATCACGAAAGTTTTTATTTGAGGGGTCTGCGACGAATAGTTTAGGAGATATAACGATTTTTGTAGAGAGATTGAATTTTCTCGAATTTTTCTTACCCCGGACCTTAAAAAATTGTAAAAAATTAAAAGTTCCTTCTTGGTGATAATATACCTCTTTTTCTATTGATCTGTTCACGTAGTTCACGAAGATCACGAAAGTTTTTATTTAAGGGGTCTGCGACGAATAGTTTAGGAGATATAACGATTTTTGTAGAGAGATTGAATTTTCTCGAATTTTCCTTACCCCGGACCTTAAAAAATTGTAAAAAATTAAAAGTTCCTTCTTGGTGATAATATACCTCTTTTTCTATTGATCTGTTCATGTAGATCACGAAAGTTTTTATTTGAGCAGTCTGCGACGAATAGTTTAGGAGATATAACGATTTTTATAGAGAGATTGAATTTTCTCGAATTTTCCTCAACCCGGACCTTGAAAAACTGTAAAAAATCAAAAGATCTTTCTTGGAAATAAAATACCTCTTTTTCTATTGATCTGTTCACGTAGATCACGAAAGTTTTTATTTGAGGGGTCTGCGACGAATAGTTTAGGAGATATAACGATTTTTGTAGAGAGATTGAATTTTCTCGAATTTTCCTTACCCCGGACCTTAAAAAATTGTAAAAAATTAAAAGTTCCTTCTTGGTGATAATATACCTCTTTTTCTATTGATCTGTTCACGTAGATCACGAAAGTTTTTATATGAGGGGTCTGCGACGAATAGTTTAGGAGATATAACGATTTTTATAGAGAGATTGAATTTTTACGGTTTTTTCAAAAAATTTCGACTTCAAATTTCTCCTAAACTATGGGGACTACGGAAAATCGGTGAGCAGAGTTGGTATTGGCAGTTCATGATTATTCGAATTCCACTCACGAATGACAATATTTGAGTCGAAGAATTTTCTCGAATTCTTCTTACCCCGGACCTTGAAAAATTGTAAAAAATTAAAAGTTCCTTCTTGGTAATAATATACCTCTTTTTCTATTGATCTGGTCACGTAGATCACGAAAGTTTTTATTTGAGGGGTTTGCGACGAATAGTTTAGGAGATATAACGCTTTTTGTAGAGAGATTGAATTTTTACGGTTTTTTCCAAAAATTTCGAATTCAAATTTCTCCTAAACTATGGGGACAACGGAAAATCGGTAAGCAGAGTTGGTATTGGCAGTTCATGGTTATTCGAATCGCACTCTCGCCTGACAATATTTGAGTCGAAAAATTTTCTCGAATTTTCTCGAATTTTCCTTACCCCGGACCTTAAAAAATTGTAAAAAATTAAAAGTTCCTTCTTGGTTATAATATACCTCTTTTTCTATTGATCTGGTCATGTAGATCACGAAAGTTTTTATTTGAGGAGTCTGCGACGAATAGTTTAGGAGATATAACGATTTTTATAGAGAGATTGAATTTTCTCGAATTTTCCTTACCCCGGACCTTGAAAAATTGTAAAAAATTAAAAGATCTTTCTTGGTAATAAAATACCTCTTTTTCTATTGATCTGTTCACGGAGATCACGAAAGTTTTTATTTGAGGGGTCTGCGACGAAAAGTTTAGGAGATATAACGATTTTTGTAGAGAGATTGAATTTTCTCGAATTTTCCTTACCCCAGACCTTGAAAAATTGTAAAAAATCAAAAGTTTCTTCTTGGTGATATTATACCTCTTTTTCTATCGATCTGTTCACGTAGACCACGAAAGTTTTTATATGAGGGGTCTGCGACGAATAGTTTAGGAGATATAACGATTTTTATAGAGAGATTGAATTTTTACGGTTTTTTCCAAAAATTCGACTTCAAATTTCTCCTAAACTATGGGGACTACGGAAAATCGGTGAGCAGAGTTGGTATTGGCAGTTCATGATTATTCGAATTCCACTCACGAATGACAATATTTGAGTCGAAAAATTTTCTCGAATTTTCTCGAATTTTCCTTACCCCGGACCTTAAAAAATTGTAAAAAATTAAAAGTTCCTTCTTGGTAATAATATACCTCTTTTTCTATTGATCTGGTCATGTAGATCACGAAAGTTTTTATTTGAGGAGTCTGCGACGAATAGTTTAGGAGATATAACGATTTTTATAGAGAGATTGAATTTTCTCGAATTTTGCTTACCCCGGACCTTGAAAAATTGTAAAAAATTAAAAGATCTTTCTTGGTAATAAATTACCTCTTTTTCTATTGATCTGTTCACGTAGATCACGAAAGTTTTTATTTGAGGGGTCTGCGACGAAAAGTTTAGGAGATATAACGATTTTTGTAGAGAGATTGAATTTTCTCGAATTTTCCTTACCCCGGACCTTAAAAAATTGTAAAAAATTAAAAGTTCCTTCTTGGTGATAATATACCTCTTTTTTTATTGATCTGTTCACGTAGTTCACGAAGATCACGAAAGTTTTTATTTGAGGGGTCTGCGACGAAAAGTTTAGGAGATATAACGATTTTTGTAGAGAGATTGAATTTTCTCGAATTTTCCTTACCCCGGACCTTAAAAAATTGTAAAAAATTAAAAGTTCCTTCTTGGTGATAATATACCTCTTTTTCTATTGATGTGTTCACGTAGATCACGAAAGTTTTTATATGAGGGCTCTGCGACGAATAGTTTAGGAGATATAACGATTTTTATAGAGAGATTGAATTTTTACGGTTTTTTCCAAAAATTTCGACTTCAAATTTCTCCTAAACTATGGGGACTACGGAAAATCGGTGAGCAGAGTTGGTATTGGCAGTTCATGGTTATTCGAATCCCACTCTCGCCTGACAATATTTGAGTCGAAAAATTTTCTCGAATTTTTCTTACCCCGGACCTTAAAAAATTGTAAAAAATTGAAAGTTCCTTCTTGGTAATAATATACCTCTTTTTCTATTGATCTGGTCATGTAGATCACGAAAGTTTTTATTTGAGCAGTCTGCGACGAATAGTTTAGGAGATATAACGATTTTTATAGAGAGATTGAATTTTCTCGAATTTTCCTTACCTTGAAAAATTGTAAAAAATCAAAAGATCTTTTTTGATAATAAAATACCTCTTTTTCTATTGATCTGTTCACGTAGATCACGAAAGTTTTTATTTGAGGGGTCTGCGACGAATAGTTTAGGAGATATAACGATTTTTGTAGAGAGATTGAATTTTCTCGAATTTTTCTTACCCCGGACCTTAAAAAATTGTAAAAAATTAAAAGTTCCTTCTTGGTGATAATATACCTCTTTTTCTATTGATCTGTTCACGTAGTTCACGAAGATCACGAAAGTTTTTATTTAAGGGGTCTGCGACGAATAGTTTAGGAGATATAACGATTTTTGTAGAGAGATTGAATTTTCTCGAATTTTCCTTACCCCGGACCTTAAAAAATTGTAAAAAATTAAAAGTTCCTTCTTGGTGATAATATACCTCTTTTTCTATTGATCTGTTCACGTAGATCACGAAAGTTTTTTAATGAGGGGTCTGCGACGAATAGTTTAGGAGATATAACGATTTTTATAGAGAGATTGAATTTTTACGGTTTTTTCAAAAAATTTCGACTTCAAATTTCTCCTAAACTATGGAGACTACGGAAAATCGGTGAGCAGAGTTGGTATTGGCAGTTCATGATTATTCGAATTCCACTCACGAATGACAATATTTGAGTCGAAGAATTTTCTCGAATTTTTCTTACCCCGGACCTTGAAAAATTGTAAAAAATTAAAAGTTCCTTCTTGGTCATAATATACCTCTTTTTCTATTGATCTGGTCACGTAGATCACGAAAGTTTTTATTTGAGGGGTTTGCGACGAATAGTTTAGGAGATATAACGATTTTAGTAGAGAGATTGAATTTTTACGGTTTTTTCCAAAAATTTCGAATTCAAATTTCTCCTAAACTATGGGGACTACGGAAAATCGGTAAGCAGAGTTGGTATTGGCAGTTCATGGTTATTCGAATCCCACTCTCGCCTGACAATATTTGAGTCGAAAAATTTTCTCGAATTTTCTCGAATTTTCCTTACCCCGGATCTTAAAAAATTGTAAAAAATTAAAAGTTCCTTCTTGGTAATAATATACCTCTTTTTCTATTGATCTGGTCATGTAGATCACGAAAGTTTTTATTTGAGGAGTCTGCGACGAATAGTTTAGGAGATATAACGATTTTTATAGAGAGATTGAATTTTCTCGAATTTTCCTTACCCCGGACCTTGAAAAATTGTAAAAAATTAAAAGATCTTTTTTGATAATAAAATACCTCTTTTTCTATTGATCTGTTCACGTAGATCACGAAAGTTTTTATTTGAGGGTCTGCGACGAATAGTTTAGGAGATATAACGATTTTTGTAGAGAGATTGAATTTTCTCGAATTTTCCTTACCCCGGACCTTAAAAAATTGTAAAAAATTAAAAGTTCCTTCTTGGTCATAATATACCTCTTTTTCTATTGATCTGGTCACGTAGATCACGAAAGTTTTTATTTGAGGGGTTTGCGACGAATAGTTTAGGAGATATAACGATTTTAGTAGAGAGATTGAATTTTTACGGTTTTTTCCAAAAATTTCGAATTCAAATTTCTCCTAAACTATGGGGACTACGGAAAATCGGTAAGCAGAGTTGGTATTGGCAGTTCATGGTTATTCGAATCCCACTCTCGCCTGACAATATTTGAGTCGAAAAATTTTCTCGAATTTTCTCGAATTTTCCTTACCCCGGATCTTAAAAAATTGTAAAAAATTAAAAGTTCCTTCTTGGTAATAATATACCTCTTTTTCTATTGATCTGGTCATGTAGATCACGAAAGTTTTTATTTGAGGAGTCTGCGACGAATAGTTTAGGAGATATAACGATTTTTATAGAGAGATTGAATTTTCTCGAATTTTCCTTACCCCGGACCTTGAAAAATTGTAAAAAATTAAAAGATCTTTTTTGATAATAAAATACCTCTTTTTCTATTGATCTGTTCACGTAGATCACGAAAGTTTTTATTTGAGGGTCTGCGACGAATAGTTTAGGAGATATAACGATTTTTGTAGAGAGATTGAATTTTCTCGAATTTTCCTTACCCCGGACCTTAAAAAATTGTAAAAAATTAAAAGTTCCTTCTTGGTGATAATATACCTCTTTTTCTATTGATCTGTTCACGTAGATCACGAAAGTTTTTATATGAGGGGTCTGCGACGAATAGTTTAGGAGATATAACGATTTTTATAGAGAGATTGAATTTTTACGGTTTTTTCCAAAAATTTCGACTTCAAATTTCTCCTAAACTATGGGGACTAGGGAAAATAGGTAAGCAGAGTTGGTATTGGCAGTTCATGATTATTCGAATTCCACTCACGAATGACAATATTTGAGTCGAAGAATTTTCTCGAACTTTCCTTACCCCGGACCTTAAAAAATTGTAAAAAATTAAAAGTTCCTTCTTTGTAATAATATACCTCTTTTTCTATTGATCTGGTCACGTAGATCACGAAAGTTTATATTTGAGGGGTTTGCGACGAATAGTTTAGAAGATATAACGATTTTTGTAGAGAGATTGAATTTTTACGGTTTTTTCCAAAAATTTCGAATTCAAATTTCTCCTAAACTATGGGGACTACGGAAAATTGGTAAGCAGAGTTGGTATTGGCAGTTCATGGTTATTCGAATCCCACTCTCGCCTGACAATATTTGAGTCGAAAAATTTTCTCGAATTTTCTCGAATTTTCCTTACCCCGGACCTTAAAAAATTGTAAAAAATTAAAAGTTCCTTCTTGGTGATAATATACCTCTTTTTCTATTGATCTGTTCACGTAGACCACGAAAGTTTTTATATGAGGGGTCTGCGACGAATAGTTTAGGAGATATAACGATTTTTATAGAGATTGAATTTTTACGGTTTTTTCCAAAAATTTCGACTTCAAATTTCTCCTAAACTATGGGGACTACGGAAAATCGGTGAGCAGAGTTGGTATTGGCAGTTCATGATTATTCGAATTCCACTCACGAATGACAATATTTGAGTCGAAGAATTTTCTCGAATTTTCGGACCTTAAAAAATTGTAAAAAATTAAAAGTTCCTTCTTGGTAATAATATACCTCTTTTTCTATTGATCTGGTCACGTAGATCACGAAAGTTTTTATTTGAGGGGTTTGCGACGAATAGTTTAGGAGATATAACGATTTTTGTAGAGAGATTGAATTTTTACGGTTTTTTCCAAAAATTTCGAATTCAAATTTCTCCTTAACTATGGGGATCACGGAAAATCGGTAAGCAGAGTTGGTATTGGCAGTTCATGGTTATTCGAATCCCACTCTCGCCTGACAATATTTGAGTCGAGAAATTTTCTCGAATTTTCTCGAATTTTCCTTACCCCGGACCTTAAAAAATTGTGAAAAATTAAAATTTCCTCCTTGGTAATAATATACCTCTTTTTCTATTGATCTGGGCATGTAGTTCACGAAAGTTTTTATTTGAGGAGTCTGCGACGAATAGTTTAGGAGATATAACGATTTTTATAGAGAGATTGAATTTTCTCGAATTTTCCTTACCCCGGACCTTGAAAAATTGTGAAAAATTAAGAGATTTTTCTTGGTAATAAAATACCTCTTTTTCTATTGATCTGTTCACGTAGATCACGAAAGTTTTTATATGAGGGGTCTGCGACGAATAGTTTAGGAGATATAACGATTTTTATAGAGAGATTGAATTTTTACGGTTTTTTCCAAAAATTTCGAATTCAAATTTCTCCTAAACTATGGGGACAACGAAAAATCGGTAAGCAGAGTTGGTATTGGCAGTTCATGGTTATTCGAATCGCACTCTCGCCTGACAATATTTGAGTCGAAAAATTTTCTCGAATTTTCCTTACCCCGGACCTTAAAAAATTGTAAAAAATTAAAAGTTCCTTCTTGGTAATAATATACCTCTTTTTCTATTGATCTGGTCATGTAGATCAGGAAAGTTTTTATTTGAGGAGTCTGCGACGAATAGTTTAGGAGATATAACGATTTTTATAGAGAGATTGAATTTTTACGGTTTTTTCCAAAAATTTCGACTTCAAATTTCTCCTAAACTATGGGGACTACGGAAAATCGGTGAGCAGAGTTGGTATTGGCAGTTCATGATTATTCGAATTCCACTCACGAATGACAATATTTGAGTCGAAAAATTTTCTCGAATTTTCTCGAATTTTCCTTACCCCGGACCTTAAAAAATTGTAAAAAATTAAAAGTTCCCTCTTGGTAATAATATACCTCTTTTTCTATTGATCTGGTCATGTAGATCACGAAAGTTTTTATTTGAGCAGTCTGCGACGAATAGTTTAGGAGATATAACGATTTTTATAGAGAGATTGAATTTTCTCGAATTTTCCTTACCCCGGACCTTGAAAAATTGTGAAAAATCAAAAGATCTTTCTTGGTAATAAAATACCTCTTTTTCTATTGATCTGGTCACGTAGATCACGAAAGTTTTTATTTGAGGGGTTTGCGACGAATAGTTTAGGAGATATAACGATTTTTGTAGAGAGATTGAATTTTTACGGTTTTTTCCAAAAATTTCGAATTCAAATTTCTCCTAAACTATGGGGACAACGGAAAATCGGTAAGCAGAGTTGGTATTGACAGTTCATGGTTATTCGAATCGCACTCTCGCCTGACAATATTTGAGTCGAAAAATTTTCTCGAATTTTCTCGAATTTTCCTTACCCCGGACCTTAAAAAATTGTAAAAAATTAAAAGTTCCTTCTTGGTAATAATATACCTTTTTTTCTATTGATCTGGTCATGTAGATCACGAAAGTTTTTATTTGAGGAGTCTGCGACGAATAGTTTAGGAGATATAACGATTTTTATAGAGAGATTGAATTTTCTCGAATTTTCCTTACCCCGGACCTTGAAAAATGGTAAAAAATTAAAAGATCTTTCTTGGTAATAAAATACCTCTTTTTCTATTGATCTGTTCACGAAGATCACGAAAGTTTTTATTTGAGGGGTCTGCGACGAAAAGTTTAGGAGATATAACGATTTTTGTAGAGAGATTGAATTTTCTCGAATTTTCCTTACCCCGGACCTTGAAAAATTGTAAAAAATTAAAAGTTTCTTCTTGGTGATATTATACCTCTTTTTCTATCGATCTGTTCACGTAGACCACGAAAGTTTTTATATGAGGGGTCTGCGACGAATAGTTTAGGAGATATAACGATTTTTATAGAGAGATTGAATTTTTACGGTTTTTTCCAAAAATTTCGACTTCAAATTTCTCCTAAACTATGGGGACTACGGAAAATCGGTGAGCAGAGTTGGTATTGGCAGTTCATGATTATTCGAATTCCACTCACGAATGACAATATTTGAGTCGAAAAATTTTCTCGAATTTTCTCGAATTTTCCTTACCCCGGACCTTAAAAAATTGTAAAAAATTAAAAGTTCCCTCTTGGTAATAATATACCTCTTTTTCTATTGATCTGGTCATGTAGATCACGAAAGTTTTTATTTGAGCAGTCTGCGACGAATAGTTTAGGAGATATAACGATTTTTATAGAGAGATTGAATTTTCTCGAATTTTCCTTACCCCGGACCTTGAAAAATTGTAAAAAATCAAAAGATCTTTCTTGGTAATAAAATACCTCTTTTTCTATTGATCTGTTCACGTAGATCACGAAAGTTTTTATTTGAGGGGTCTGCGACGAATAGTTTAGGAGATATAACGATTTTTGTAGAGAGATTGAATTTTCTCGAATTTTCCTTACCCCGGATCTTAAAAAATTGTAAAAAATTAAAAGTTCCTTCTTGGCGATAATATACCTCTTTTTCTATTGATCTGTTCACGTAGATCACGAAAGTTTTTATATGAGGGGTCTGCGACGAATAGTTTAGGAGATATAACGATTTTTATAGAGAGATTGAATTTTTACGGTTTTTTCAAAAAATTTCGACTTCAAATTTCTCCTAAACTATGGGGACTACGGAAAATCGGTGAACAGAGTTGGTATTGGCAGTTCATGATTATTCGAATTCCACTCACGAATGACAATATTTGAGTCGAAGAATTTTCTCGAATTCTTCTTACCCCGGACCTTGAAAAATTGTAAAAAATTAAAAGTTCCTTCTTGGCGATAATATACCTCTTTTTCTATCGATCTGTTCACGTAGACCACGAAAGTTTTTATATGAGGGGTCTGCGACGAATAGTTTAGGAGATATAACGATTTTTATAGAGAGATTGAATTTTTACGGTTTTTTCCAAAAATTTCGACTTCAAATTTCTCCTAAACTATGGGGACTACGGAAAATCGGTGAGCAGAGTTGGTATTGGCAGTTCATGATTATTCGAATTCCACTCACGAATGACAATATTTGAGTCGAAAAATTTTCTCGAATTTTCTCGAATTTTCCTTACCCCGGACCTTAAAAAATTGTAAAAAATTAAATAAAAAATTAAAAGTTCCCTCTTGGTAATAATATACCTCTTTTTCTATTGATCTGGTCATGAAGATCACGAAAGTTTTTATTTGAGGAGTCTGCGACGAATAGTTTAGGAGATATAACGATTTTTATAGAGAGATTGAATTTTCTCGAATTTTCCTTACCACGGACCTTGAAAAATTGTAAAAAATTAAAAGTTCCTTCTTGGTGATAATATACCTCTTTTTCTATTGATCTGTTCACGTAGATCACGAAAGTTTTTATCTGAGGGGTCTGCGACGAAAAGTTTAGGAGATATAACGATTTTTGTAGAGAGATTGAATTTTCTCGAATTTTCCTTACCCCGGACCTTAAAAAATTGTAAAAAATTAAAAGTTCCTTCTTGGTGATAATATACCTCTTTTTCTATTGATCTGTTCACGTAGTTCACGAAGATCACGAAAGTTTTTATTTGAGGGGTCTGCGACGAAAAGTTTAGGAGATATAACGATTTTTGTAGAGAGATTGAATTTTCTCGAATTTTCCTTACCCCGGACCTTAAAAAATTGTAAAAAATTAAAAGTTCCTTCTTGGTGATAATATACCTCTTTTTCTATTGATGTGTTCACGTAGATCACGAAAGTTTTTATATGAGGGCTCTGCGACGAATAGTTTAGGAGATATAACGATTTTTATAGAGAGATTGAATTTTTACGGTTTTTTCCAAAAATTTCGACTTCAAATCTCTCCTAAACTATGGGGACTACGGAAAATCGGTGAGCAGAGTTGGTATTGGCAGTTCATGGTTATTCGAATCCCACTCTCGCCTGACAATATTTGAGTCGAAAAATTTTCTCGAATTTTTCTTACCCCGGACCTTAAAAAATTGTAAAAAATTGAAAGTTCCTTCTTGGTAATAATATACCTCTTTTTCTATTGATCTGGTCATGTAGATCACGAAAGTTTTTATTTGAGCAGTCTGCGACGAATAGTTTAGGAGATATAACGATTTTTATAGAGAGATTGAATTTTCTCGAATTTTCCTTACCCCGGACCTTGAAAAATTGTAAAAAATCAAAAGATCTTTCTTGGTAATAAAATACCTCTTTTTCTATTGATCTGTTCACGTAGATCACGAAAGTTTTTATTTGCGGGGTCTGCGACGAATAGTTTAGGAGATATAACGATTTTTGTAGAGAGATTGAATTTTCTCGAATTTTCCTTACCCCGGACCTTAAAAAATTGTAAAAAATTAAAAGTTCCTTCTTGGTGATAATATACCTCTTTTTCTATTGATCTGTTCACGTAGACCACGAGAGTTTTTATATGAGGGGTCTGCGACGAATAGTTTAGGAGATATAACGATTTTTATAGAGAGATTGAATTTTCTCGAATTTTCCTTACCCCGGACCTTAAAAAATTGTAAAAAATTAAGAGTTCCTTCTTGGTGATATTATACCTCTTTTTCTATCGATCTGTTCACGTAGACCACGAAAGTTTTTATATGAGGGGTCTGCGACGAATAGTTTAGGAGATATAACGATTTTTATAGAGATTGAATTTTTACGGTTTTTTCCAAAAATTTCGACTTCAAATTTCTCCTAAACTATGGGGACTACGGAAAATCGGTGAGCAGAGTTGGTATTGGCAGTTCATGATTATTCGAATTCCTTTCACGAATGACAATATTTGAGTCGAAGAATTTTCTCGAATTTTCCTTACCCCGGACCTTAAAAAATTGTAAAAAATTAAAAGTTCCTTCTTGGTAATAATATACCTCTTTTTCTATTGATCTGGTCATGTAGATCACGAAAGTTTTTATTTGAGGGGTTTGCGACGAATAGTTTAGGAGATATAACGATTTTTGTAGAGAGATTGAATTTTTACGGTTTTTTCCAAAAATTTCGAATTCAAATTTCTCCTTAACTATGGGGACTACGGAAAATCGGTAAGCAGAGTTGGTATTGGCAGTTCATGGTTATTCGAATCCCACTCTCGCCTGACAATATTTGAGTCGAGAAATTTTCTCGAATTTTCTCGAATTTTCCTTACCCCGGACCTTAAAAAATTGTAAAAAATTAAAATTTCCTTCTTGGTAATAATATACCTCTTTTTCTATTGATCTGGTCATGTAGTTCACGAAAGTTTTTATTTGAGGAGTCTGCGACGAATAGTTTAGGAGATATAACGATTTTTATAGAGAGATTGAATTTTCTCGAATTTTCCTTACCCCGGACCTTGAAAAATTGTGAAAAATCAAAAGATTTTTCTTGGTAATAAAATACCTCTTTTTCTATTGATCTGTTCACGAAGATCACGAAAGTTTTTATTTGAGGGGTCTGCGACGAATAGTTTAGGAGATATAACGATTTTTGTAGAGAGATTGAATTTTTTCGAATTTTCCTTACCCCGGACCTTGAAAAATTGTAAAAAATTAAAAGTTCCTTCTTGGTGATAATATACCTCTTTTTCTATTGATCTGTTCACGTAGATCACGAAAGTTTTTATATGAGGGGTCTGCGACGAATAGTTTAGGAGATATAACGATTTTTATAGAGAGATTGAATTTTTACGGTTTTTTCCAAAAATTTCGACTTCAAATTTCTCCTAACCTATGGGGACTACGGAAAATCGGTGAGCAGAGTTGGTATTGGCAGTTCATGATTATTCGAATTCCACTCACGAATGACAATATTTGAGTCGAAGAATTTTCTGGAATTTTCTCGAATTTTCCTTACTCCGGACCTTAAAAAATTGTAAAAAATTAAAAGTTCCTTCTAGGTAATAATTAACCTCTTTTTCTATTGATCTGGTCACGTACATCACGAAAGTTTTTATTTGAGGGGTTTGCGACGAATAGTTTAGGAGATATAACGATTTTTGTAGAGAGATTGAATTTTTACGGTTTTTCCCAAAAATTTCGAATTCAAATTTCTCCTAAACCATGGGGACTACGGAAAATCGGTAATCAGAGTTGGTATTGGCAGTTCATGGTTATTCGAATCCCACTCTCGCCTGACAATATTTGAGTCGAAAAATTTTCTCGAATTTTCCTTACCCCGGACCTTGAAAAATTGTAAAAAATTGAAAGTTCCTTCTTGGTAATAATATACCTCTTTTTCTATTGATCTGGTCATGTAGATCACGAAAGTTTTTATTTGAGCAGTCTGCGACGAATAGTTTAGGAGATATAACGATTTTTATAGAGAGATTGAATTTTCTCGAATTTTCCTTACCTTGAAAAATTGTAAAAAATCAAAAGATCTTTTTTGATAATAAAATACCTCTTTTTTTATTGATCTGTTCACGTAGATCACGAAAGTTTTTATTTGAGGGGTCTGCGACGAATAGTTTAGGAGATATAACGATTTTTGTAGAGAGATTGAATTTTCTCGAATTTTCCTTACCCCGGACCTTGAAAAATTGTAAAAAATTGAAAGTTCCTTCTTGGTAATAATATACCTCTTTTTCTATTGATCTGGTCATGTAGATCACGAAAGTTTTTATTTGAGCAGTCTGCGACGAATAGTTTACGAGATATAACGATTTTTATAGAGAGATTGAATTTTCTCGAATTTTCCTTACCTTGAAAAATTGTAAAAAATCAAAAGATCTTTTTTGATAATAAAATACCTCTTTTTCTATTGATCTGGTCACGTAGATCACGAAAGTTTTTATTTGAGGGGTTTGCGACGAATAGTTTAGGAGATATAACGATTTTTGTAGAGAGATTGAATTTTTACGGTTTTTTCCAAAAATTTCGAATTCAAATTTCTCCTTAACTATGGGGACTACGGAAAATCGGTAAGCAGAGTTGGTATTGGCAGTTCATGGTTATTCGAATCCCACTCTCGCCTGACAATATTTGAGTCGAGAAATTTTCTCGAATTTTCTCGAATTTTCCTTACCCCGGACCTTAAAAAATTGTAAAAAATTGAAAGTTCCTTCTTGGTAATAATATACCTCTTTTTCTATTGATCTGGTCATGTAGATCACGAAAGTTTTTATTTGAGCAGTCTGCGACGAATAGTTTAGGAGATATAACGATTTTTATAGAGAGATTGAATTTTCTCGAATTTTCCTTACCCCGGACCTTGAAAAATTGTAAAAAATCAAAAGATCTTTCTTGGTAATAAAATACCTCTTTTTCTATTGATCTGTTCACGTAGATCACGAAAGTTTTTATTTGAGGGGTCTGCGACGAATAGTTTAGGAGATATAACGATTTTTGTAGAGAGATTGAATTTTCTCGAATTTTCCTTACCCCGGACCTTAAAAAATTGTAAAAAATTAAAAGTTCCTTCTTGGTGATAATATACCTCTTTTTCTATTGATCTGTTCACGTAGACCACGAAAGTTTTTATATGAGGGGTCTGCGACGAATAGTTTAGGAGATATAACGATTTTTATAGAGAGATTGAATTTTCTCGAATTTTCCTTACCCCGGACCTTAAAAAATTGTAAAAAATTAAGAGTTCCTTCTTGGTGATATTATACCTCTTTTTCTATCGATCTGTTCACGTAGACCACGAAAGTTTTTATATGAGGGGTCTGCGACGAATAGTTTAGGAGATATAACGATTTTTATAGAGATTGAATTTTTACGGTTTTTTCCAAAAATTTCGACTTCAAATTTCTCCTAAACTATGGGGACTACGGAAAATCGGTGAGCAGAGTTGGTATTGGCAGTTCATGATTATTCGAATTCCACTCACGAATGACAATATTTGAGTCGAAGAATTTTCTCGAATTTTCCTTACCCCGGACCTTAAAAAATTGTAAAAAATTAAAAGTTCCTTCTTGGTAATAATATACCTCTTTTTCTATTGATCTGGTCATGTAGATCACGAAAGTTTTTATTTGAGGGGTTTGCGACGAATAGTTTAGGAGATATAACGATTTTTGTAGAGAGATTGAATTTTTACGGTTTTTTCCAAAAATTTCGAATTCAAATTTCTCCTTAACTATGGGGACTACGGAAAATCGGTAAGCAGAGTTGGTATTGGCAGTTCATGGTTATTCGAATCCCACTCTCGCCTGACAATATTTGAGTCGAGAAATTTTCTCGAATTTTCTCGAATTTTCCTTACCCCGGACCTTAAAAAATTGTAAAAAATTAAAATTTCCTTCTTGGTAATAATATACCTCTTTTTCTATTGATCTGGTCATGTAGTTCACGAAAGTTTTTATTTGAGGAGTCTGCGACGAATAGTTTAGGAGATATAACGATTTTTATAGAGAGATTGAATTTTCTCGAATTTTCCTTACCCCGGACCTTGAAAAATTGTGAAAAATCAAAAGATTTTTCTTGGTAATAAAATACCTCTTTTTCTATTGATCTGTTCACGAAGATCACGAAAGTTTTTATTTGAGGGGTCTGCGACGAATAGTTTAGGAGATATAACGATTTTTGTAGAGAGATTGAATTTTTTCGAATTTTCCTTACCCCGGACCTTGAAAAATTGTAAAAAATTAAAAGTTCCTTCTTGGTGATAATATACCTCTTTTTCTATTGATCTGTTCACGTAGATCACGAAAGTTTTTATATGAGGGGTCTGCGACGAATAGTTTAGGAGATATAACGATTTTTATAGAGAGATTGAATTTTTACGGTTTTTTCCAAAAATTTCGACTTCAAATTTCTCCTAACCTATGGGGACTACGGAAAATCGGTGAGCAGAGTTGGTATTGGCAGTTCATGATTATTCGAATTCCACTCACGAATGACAATATTTGAGTCGAAGAATTTTCTCGAATTTTCTCGAATTTTCCTTACTCCGGACCTTAAAAAATTGTAAAAAATTAAAAGTTCCTTCTAGGTAATAATTAACCTCTTTTTCTATTGATCTGGTCACGTACATCACGAAAGTTTTTATTTGAGGGGTTTGCGACGAATAGTTTAGGAGATATAACGATTTTTGTAGAGAGATTGAATTTTTACGGTTTTTCCCAAAAATTTCGAATTCAAATTTCTCCTAAACCATGGGGACTACGGAAAATCGGTAATCAGAGTTGGTATTGGCAGTTCATGGTTATTCGAATCCCACTCTCGCCTGACAATATTTGAGTCGAAAAATTTTCTCGAATTTTCCTTACCCCGGACCTTGAAAAATTGTAAAAAATTAAAAGTTCCTTCTTGGTAATAATATACCTCTTTTTCTATTGATCTGGTCATGTAGATCACGAAAGTTTTTATTTGAGGAGTCTGCGACGAATAGTTTAGGAGATATAACGATTTTTATAGAGAGATTGAATTTTCTCGAATTTTCCTTACCCCGGACCTTGAAAAATTGAAAAAAATTAAAAGATCTTTCTTGATAATAAAATACCTCTTTTTCTATTGATCTGTTCACGAAGATCACGAAAGTTTTTATTTGAGGGGTCTGCGACGAATAGTTTAGGAGATATAACGATTTTTGTAGAGAGATTGAATTTTCTCGAATTTTCCTTACCCCGGACCTCAAAAAATTGTAAAAATTAAAAGTTCTTTCTTGGTAATAATATACCTCTTTTTCTATTGATCTGGTCACGTAGATCACGAAAGTTTTTATTTGAGGGGTTTGCGACGAATAGTTTAGGAGATATAACGATTTTTGTAGAGAGATTGAATTTTCACGGTTTTTTCCAAAAATTTCGAATTCAAATTTCTCCTAAACTATGGGGACTACGGAAAATCGGTGAGCAGAGTTGGTATTGGCAGTTCATGATTATTCGAATTCCACTCACGAATGACAATATTTGAGTCGAAGAATTTTCTCGAATTCTTCTTACCCCGGACCTTGAAAAATTGTAAAAAATTAAAAGTTCCTTCTTGGTAATAATATACCTCTTTTTCTATTGATCTGGTCACGTAGATCACGAAAGTTTTTATTTGAGGGGTTTGCGACGAATAGTTTAGGAGATATAACGATTTTTGTAGAGAGATTGAATTTTTACGGTTTTTTCCAAAAATTTCGAATTCAAATTTCTCCTAAACTATGGGGACAACGGAAAATCGGTAAGCAGAGTTGGTATTGGCAGTTCATGATTATTCGAATCGCACTCTCGCCTGACAATATTTGAGTCGAAAAATTTTCTCGAATTTTCTCGAATTTTCCTTACCCCGGACCTTAAAAAATTGTAAAAAATTAAAAGTTTCTTCTTGGTGATATTATACCTCTTTTTCTATCGATCTGTTCACGTAGACCACGAAAGTTTTTATATGAGGGGTCTGCGACGAATAGTTTAGGAGATATAACGATTTTTATAGAGAGATTGAATTTTTACGGTTTTTTCCAAAAATTTCGACTTCAAATTTCTCCTAAACTATGGGGACTACGGAAAATCGGTGAGCAGAGTTGGTATTGGCAGTTCATGATTATTCGAATTCCACTCACGAATGACAATATTTGAGTCGAAAAATTTTCTCGAATTTTCTCGAATTTTCCTTACCCCGGACCTTAAAAAATTGTAAAAAATTAAATAAAAAATTAAAAGTTCCCTCTTGGTAATAATATACCTCTTTTTCTATTGATCTGGTCATGAAGATCACGAAAGTTTTTATTTGAGGAGTCTGCGACGAATAGTTTAGGAGATATAACGATTTTTATAGAGAGATTGAATTTTCTCGAATTTTCCTTACCACGGACCTTGAAAAATTGTAAAAAATTAAAAGTTCCTTCTTGGTGATAATATACCTCTTTTTCTATTGATCTGTTCACGTAGATCACGAAAGTTTTTATCTGAGGGGTCTGCGACGAAAAGTTTAGGAGATATAACGATTTTTGTAGAGAGATTGAATTTTCTCGAATTTTCCTTACCCCGGACCTTAAAAAATTGTAAAAAATTAAAAGTTCCTTCTTGGTGATAATATACCTCTTTTTCTATTGATCTGTTCACGTAGTTCACGAAGATCACGAAAGTTTTTATTTGAGGGGTCTGCGACGAAAAGTTTAGGAGATATAACGATTTTTGTAGAGAGATTGAATTTTCTCGAATTTTCCTTACCCTGGACCTTAAAAAATTGTAAAAAATTAAAAGTTCCTTCTTGGTGATAATATACCTCTTTTTCTATTGATGTGTTCACGTAGATCACGAAAGTTTTTATATGAGGGCTCTGCGACGAATAGTTTAGGAGATATTACGATTTTTATAGAGAGATTGAATTTTTACGGTTTTTTCCAAAAATTTCGACTTCAAATTTCTCCTAAACTATGGGGACTACGGAAAATCGGTGAGCAGAGTTGGTATTGGCAGTTCATGGTTATTCGAATCCCACTCTCGCCTGACAATATTTGAGTCGAAAAATTTTCTCGAATTTTTCTTACCCCGGACCTTAAAAAATTGTAAAAAATTGAAAGTTCCTTCTTGGTAATAATATACCTCTTTTTCTATTGATCTGGTCATGTAGATCACGAAAGTTTTTATTTGAGCAGTCTGCGACGAATAGTTTAGGAGATATAACGATTTTTATAGAGAGATTGAATTTTCTCGAATTTTCCTTACCCCGGACCTTGAAAAATTGTAAAAAATCAAAAGATCTTTCTTGGTAATAAAATACCTCTTTTTCTATTGATCTGTTCACGTAGATCACGAAAGTTTTTATTTGCGGGGTCTGCGACGAATAGTTTAGGAGATATAACGATTTTTGTAGAGAGATTGAATTTTCTCGAATTTTCCTTACCCCGGACCTTAAAAAATTGTAAAAAATTAAAAGTTCCTTCTTGGTGATAATATACCTCTTTTTCTATTGATCTGTTCACGTAGACCACGAAAGTTTTTATATGAGGGGTCTGCGACGAATAGTGTAGGAGATATAACGATTTTTATAGAGAGATTGAATTTTCTCGAATTTTCCTTACCCCGGACCTTAAAAAATTGTAAAAAATTAAAAGTTCCTTCTTGGTGATATTATACCTCTTTTTCTATCGATCTGTTCACGTAGACCACGAAAGTTTTTATATGAGGGGTCTGCGACGAATAGTTTAGGAGATATAACGATTTTTATAGAGATTGAATTTTTACGGTTTTTTCCAAAAATTTCGACTTCAAATTTCTCCTAAACTATGGGGACTACGGAAAATCGGTGAGCAGAGTTGGTATTGGCAGTTCATGATTATTCGAATTCCACTCACGAATGACAATATTTGAGTCGAAGAATTTTCTCGAATTTTCCTTACCCCGGACCTTAAAAAATTGTAAAAAATTAAAAGTTCCTTCTTGGTAATAATATACCTCTTTTTCTATTGATCTGGTCACGTAGATCACGAAAGTTTTTATTTGAGGGGTTTGCGACGAATAGTTTAGGAGATATAACGATTTTTGTAGAGAGATTGAATTTTTACGGTTTTTTCCAAAAATTTCGAATTCAAATTTCTCCTTAACTATGGGGACTACGGAAAATCGGTAAGCAGAGTTGGTATTGGCAGTTCATGGTTTTTCGAATCCCACTCTCGCCTGACAATATTTGAGTCGAGAAATTTTCTCGAATTTTCTCGAATTTTCCTTACCCCGGACCTTAAAAAATTGTAAAAAATTAAAATTTCCTTCTTGGTAATAATATACCTCTTTTTCTATTGATCTGGTCATGTAGTTCACGAAAGTTTTTATTTGAGGAGTCTGCGACGAATAGTTTAGGAGATATAACGATTTTTATAGAGAGATTGAATTTTCTCGAATTTTCCTTACCCCGGACCTTGAAAAATTGTGAAAAATTAAAAGATTTTTCTTGGTAATAAAATACCTCTTTTTCTATTGATCTGTTCACGAAGATCACGAAAGTTTTTATTTGAGGGGTCTGCGACGAATAGTTTAGGAGATATAACGATTTTTGTAGAGAGATTGAATTTTCTCGAATTTTCCTTACCCCGGACCTTGAAAAATTGTAAAAAATTAAAAGTTCCTCCTTGGTGATAATATACCTCTTTTTCTATTGATCTGTTCACGTAGATCACGAAAGTTTTTATATGAGGGGTCTGCGACGAATAGTTTAGGAGATATAACGATTTTTATAGAGAGATTGAATTTTTACGGTTTTTTCCAAAAATTTCGACTTCAAATTTCTCCTAACCTATGGGGACTACGGAAAATCGGTGAGCAGAGTTGGTATTGGCAGTTCATGATTATTCGAATTCCACTCACGAATGACAATATTTGAGTCGAAGAATTTTCTCGAATTTTCCTTACCTTAAAAAATTGTAAAAAATTAAAAGTTCCTTCTTGGTAATAATATACCTCTTTTTCTATTGATCTGGTCACGTAGATCACGAAAGTTTTTATTTGAGGGGTTTGCGACGAATAGTTTAGGAGATATAACGATTTTTGTGGAGAGATTGAATTTTTACGGTTTTTCCCAAAAATTTCGAATTCAAATTTCTCCTAAACCATGGGGACTACAGAAAATCGGTGAGCAGAGTTGGTATTGGCAGTTCATGGTTATTCGAATCCCACTCTCGCCTGACAATATTTGAGTCGAGAAATTTTCTCGAATTTTCTCGAATTTTCCTTACCCCGGACCTTAAAAAATTGTAAAAAATTAAAAGTTCCTTCTAGGTAATAATTAACCTCTTTTTCTATTGATCTGGTCACGTACATCACGAAAGTTTTTATTTGAGGGGTTTGCGACGAATAGTTTAGGAGATATAACGATTTTTGTAGAGAGATTGAATTTTTACGGTTTTTCCCAAAAATTTCGAATTCAAATTTCTCCTAAACCATGGGGACTACAGAAAATCGGTGAGCAGAGTTGGTATTGGCAGTTCATGGTTATTCGAATCCCACTCTCGCCTGACAATATTTGAGTCGAAAAATTTTCTCGAATTTTTCTTACCCCGGACCTTAAAAAATTGTAAAAAATTGAAAGTTCCTTCTTGGTAATAATATACCTCTTTTTCTATTGATCTGGTCATGTAGATCACGAAAGTTTTTATTTGAGCAGTCTGCGACGAATAGTTTAGGAGATATAACGATTTTTATAGAGAGATTGAATTTTCTCGAATTTTCCTTACCCCGGACCTTGAAAAATTGTAAAAAATCAAAAGATCTTTCTTGGTAATAAAATACCTCTTTTTCTATTGATCTGTTCACGTAGATCACGAAAGTTTTTATTTGAGGAGTCTGCGACGAATAGTTTAGGAGATATAACGATTTTTGTAAAGAGATTGAATTTTCTCGAATTTTCCTTACCCCGGACCTTAAAAAATTGTAAAAAATTAAAAGTTCCTTCTTGGTGATAATATACCTCTTTTTCTATTGATCTGTTCACGTAGACCACGAAAGTTTTTATATGAGAGGTCTGCGACGAATAGTTTAGGAGATATAACGATTTTTATAGAGAGATTGAATTTTCTCGAATTTTCCTTACCCCGGACCTTAAAAAATTGTAAAAAATTAAGAGTTCCTTCTTGGTGATATTATACCTCTTTTTCTATCGATCTGTTCACGTAGACCACGAAAGTTTTTATATGAGGGGTCTGCGACGAATAGTTTAGGAGATATAACGATTTTTATAGAGATTGAATTTTTACGGTTTTTTCCAAAAATTTCGACTTCAAATTTCTCCTAAACTATGGGGACTACGGAAAATCGGTGAGCAGAGTGGGTATTGGCAGTTCATGATTATTCGAATTCCACTCACGAATGACAATATTTGAGTCGAAGAATTTTCTCGAATTTTCCTTACCTTAAAAAATTGTAAAAAATTAAAAGTTCCTTCTTGGTAATAATATACCTCTTTTTCTATTGATCTGGTCACGTAGATCACGAAAGTTTTTATTTGAGGGGTTTGCGACGAATAGTTTAGGAGATATAACGATTTTTGTGGAGAGATTGAATTTTTACGGTTTTTTCCAAAAATTTCGAATTCAAATTTCTCCTTAACTATGGGGACTACGGAAAATCGGTAAGCAGAGTTGGTATTGGCAGTTCATGGTTATTCGAATCCCACTCTCGCCTGACAATATTTGAGTCGAGAAATTTTCTCGAATTTTCTCGAATTTTCCTTACCCCGGACCTTAAAAAATTGTAAAAAATTAAAATTTCCTTCTTGGTGATAATATACCTCTTTTTCTATTGATCTGGTCATGTAGTTCACGAATGTTTTTATTTGAGGAGTCTGCGACGAATAGTTTAGGAGATATAACGATTTTTATAGAGAGATTGAATTTTCTCGAATTTTCCTTACCTCGGACCTTGAAAAATTGTGAAAAATCAAAAGATTTTTCTTGGTAATAAAATACCTCTTTTTCTATTGATCTGTTCACGAAGATCACGAAAGTTTTTATTTGAGGGGTCTGCGACGAATAGTTTAGGAGATATAACGATTTTTGTAGAGAGATTGAATTTTCTCGAATTTTCCTTACCCCGGACCTTGAAAAATTGTAAAAAATTAAAAGTTCCTTCTTGGTGATAATATACCTCTTTTTCTATTGATCTGTTCACGTAGATCACGAAAGTTTTTATATGAGGGGTCTGCGACGAATAGTTTAGGAGATATAACGATTTTTATAGAGAGATTGAATTTTTACGGTTTTTTCCAAAAATTTCGACTTCAAATTTCTCCTAACCTATGGGGACTACGGAAAATCGGTGAGCAGAGTTGGTATTGGCAGTTCATGATTATTCGAATTCCACTCACGAATGACAATATTTGAGTCGAAGAATTTTCTCGAATTTTCTCGAATTTTCCTTACTCCGGACCTTAAAAAATTGTAAAAAATTAAAAGTTCCTTCTAGGTAATAATTAACCTCTTTTTCTATTGATCTGGTCACGTACATCACGAAAGTTTTTATTTGAGGGGTTTGCGACGAATAGTTTAGGAGATATAACGATTTTTGTAGAGAGATTGAATTTTTACGGTTTTTCCCAAAAATTTCGAATTCAAATTTCTCCTAAACCATGGGGACTACGGAAAAACGGTAATCAGAGTTGGTATTGGCAGTTCATGGTTATTCGAATCCCACTCTCGCCTGACAATATTTGAGTCGAAAAATTTTCTCGAATTTTCCTTACCCCGGACCTTGAAAAATTGTAAAAAATTTAAAGTTCCTTCTTGGTAATAATATACCTCTTTTTCTATTGATCTGGTCATGTAGATCACGAAAGTTTTTATTTGAGGAGTCTGCGACGAATAGTTTAGGAGATATAACGATTTTTATAGAGAGATTGAATTTTCTCGAATTTTCCTTACCCCGGACCTTGAAAAATTGAAAAAAATTAAAAGATCTTTCTTGATAATAAAATACCTCTTTTTCTATTGATCTGTTCACGAAGATCACGAAAGTTTTTATTTGAGGGGTCTGCGACGAATAGTTTAGGAGATATAACGATTTTTGTAGAGAGATTGAATTTTCTCGAATTTTCCTTACCCCGGACCTTAAAAAATTGTAAAAATTAAAAGTTCTTTCTTGGTAATAATATACCTCTTTTTCTATTGATCTGGTCACGTAGATCACGAAAGTTTTTATTTGAGGGGTTTGCGACGAATAGTTTAGGAGATATAACGATTTTTGTAGAGAGATTGAATTTTCACGGTTTTTTCCAAAAATTTCGAATTCAAATTTCTCCTAAACTATGGGGACTACGGAAAATCGGTAAGCAGAGTTGGTATTGGCAGTTCATGGTTATTCGAATCCCACTCTCGCCTGACAATATTTGAGTCGAAAAATTTTCTCGAATTTTCTCGAATTTACCTTACCCCGGACCTTAAAAAATTAAAAGTTCCTTCTTGGTAATAATATACCTTTTTTTCTATTGATCTGTTCACGAAGATCACGAAAGTTTTTATTTGAGGGGTCTGCGACGAATAGTTTAGGAGATATAACGATTTTTGTAGAGAGATTGAATTTTCTCGAATTTTCCTTACCCCGGACCTTAAAAAATTGTGAAAAATTAAAAGTTCTTTCTTGGTAATAATATACCTCTTTTTCTATTGATCTGGTCACGTAGATCACGAAAGTTTTTATTTGAGGGGTTCGCGACGAATAGTTTAGGAGATATAACGATTTTTGTAGGGAGATTGAATTTTTACGGTTTTTTCCAAAAATTTCGAATTCAAATTTCTCCTAAACTATGGGGACTACGGAAAATCGGTAAGCAGAGTTGGTATTGGCAGTTCATGATTATTCGAATTCCACTCACGAATGACAATATTTGAGTCGAAGAATTTTCTCGAATTTTTCTTACCCCGGACCTTGAAAAATTGTAAAAAATTAAAAGTTCCTTCTTGGTAATAATATACCTTTTTTTCTATTGATCTGGTCACGTAGATCACGAAAGTTTTCATTTGAGGGGTTTGCGACGAATAGTTTAGGAGATATAACGATTTTTGTAGAGAGATTGAATTTTTACGGTTTTTTCCAAAAATTTCGAATTCAAATTTCTCCTAAACTATGGGGACTACGGAAAATCGGTAAGCAGAGTTGGTATTGGCAGTTCATGGTTATTCGAATCCCACTCTCGCCTGACAATATATGAGTCGACAAATTTTCTCGAATTTTCTCGAATTTTTCTTACGCCGGACCTTGAAAAATTGTAAAAAATTGAAAGTTCCTTCTTGGTATTAATATACCTCTTTTTCTTTTGATCTGGTCATGTAGATCACGAAAGTTTTTATTTGAGGAGTCTGCGACGAATAGTTTAGGAGATATAACGATTTTTATAGAGAGATTGAATTTTCTCGAATTTTCCTTACCCCGGACCTTGAAAAATTGTAAAGAATTAAAAGATCTTTCTCGGTAATAAAATACATCTTTTTCTATTGATCTGTTCACGTAGATCACGAAAGTTTTTATTTGAGGGGTCTGCGACGAATAGTTTAGGAGATACAACGATTTTTGTAGAGAGATTGAATTTTCTCGAATTTTCCTTACCCCGGACCTTAAAAAATTGTAAAAAATTAAAAGTTTCTTCTTGGTGATAATATACCTCATTTTCTATTGATCTGGTCACGTAGATCACGAAAGTTTTTATTTGAGGGGTTTGCGACGAATAGTTTAGGAGATATAACGATTTTTGTAGAGAGATTGAATTTTTACGGTTTTTTCCAAAAATTTCGAATTCAAATTTCTCCTAAACTATGGGGACTATGAAAAATCGGTAAGCAGAGTTGGTATTGGCAGTTCATGGTTATTCGAATCCCACTCTTGCCTGACAATATTTGAGTCGAAAAATTTTCTCGAATTTTCTCGAATTTTCCTTACCCCGGACCTTGAAAAATTGTAAAAAATCAAAAGATCTTTCTTGGTAATAATATACCTCTTTTTCTATTGATCTGGTCACGTAGATCACGAAAGTTTTTATATGAGGGGTCTGCGACGAATAGTTTAGGAGATGTAACGATTTTTATAGAGAGATTGAATTTTTACGGTTTTTTCCAAAAATTTCGACTTCAAATTTCTCCTAAACTATGGGGACTACGGAAAATCGGTGAGCAGAGTTGGTATTGGCAGTTCATGGTTATTCGAATCCCACTCTCGCCTGACAATATATGAGTCCACCGGATTCACACCGGCGTTCCTGAATTTCGGTCGGGAGGTCCACTCCCCAGAAACGAACCGTCGGACATCAGGAGCCAAAGGTGACGCAGAAAAATCAATGGAAGAACCACAGGTCCAAGGGGTAGGCCAATACGCAAATCGCATCAAGCGACTCCAAGAGACCCGGGAGTTTGTTAGACTCCAGCTGGCTCGTGCATTCAACCAACAGAGTCGGTATTATAATCTCCGAAGGAGAGCTTGGTCGTGCCGGGTAGGTGACAAAGTTTTGCGTCGAGAACATCCGTTGTCGTCGGCGGCAGAAGGCTTTGCATCTAAGTTAGCGCCCAAATATTCTGGTCCGTATACCGTTACTAAGGTCATATCTCCAGTGGTTTACGACTTGAAAAGCGCGTCGGGTAAATATCTTCGTCACATCCACGTTAAAGATTTGAAACCATTCTACGAAGGTGAGCAGGGCGTTGAGCACTCGGAAATTTCGGGAAACCCGCGGATACATAGTGGAGAGCATGCATAAGACCGAGGGGTGGAGCCGTGTCAATCATCCGTCTGTTTCAGGATATGTTGCGATCAGTGGCGGTCGTACCCTCCAACCCCTCTGATGAAGAGCCCACTCCGGAGAGAATAACCAGGATCTCCGGACCCTTCCGGAAAATCCGCACCCTCGGCGAGGGAGGTTTTGGAAAAGTGTTCGAGGTCGAACACGGAGATATAAGATTTGCCCTGAAGGTGGCCCCGAAAGACGAGGTGTCCATGACGGAGCTGAGGATGCTGAAAGCCATGAGACACCCAAACGTGGTCCGCCTATTGGTGGATTACGTAACCGACGAACGGCTCTATCTTGGGGTCGAGCTGATGGAGGGAGACCTGTTGGAACTGGTCCAACGACGGGGGCTTCTGCCGGAGGGGGAGTGTTGTGATATGTTGGGGCAGGCTTTGGCTGGGCTGGCGGCCTGCCATGCTCAGCGTATCCTGCACCGGGATATAAAACCGGGGTCGGCGGGTCTGCATCGCTGATTTCGGGCTCGCGTGCCGACTTAATCAGAGGTTCACGACCACGTCGCGGCGAGCTGGTACTCCCCCATTTTGGGCACCGGAGGTCCTGAAAAGGTTGCCATTCGGACTCCCCTCGGATGTGTGGGCCATGGGAGTGACGGCTTTATACATGGCAACCGGGAAGCTACCCTTCATGACGCCGAATGGGGAAAAGAAGGTCATGAACTTGATAGGACACTACCGCGATGAGGAGATGCTCGAGGTGCCAGAGGTATTACGCAGCAGCCTGGTGGAACTTCTGAGGGTTGATCCAGCGCATCGCCCTTCCGCTGCATGGGGCGAGATGACCTTCAGGCAGCTGGCCGTATCAGCCAAAGAGGGGTCCAAAGAGATGGCCTCATCTGAAAGACCGTCAAAATTTGAGGCCATAAAGGTGGGAGAGAGCTTTGTAGAAGCCTTTGAGAGGCAACCAAAGGGTGGCTGGACTCCCCGATTAAGGCAGAGGCTGCTGCGGTTTCGCCCTCCAGGAGTGCGGGGTAGACTCCACCCTAAGTTCGTGTTTCCGAATGGGAGGACGAAGCGAATTTGGGTTCCCCAGGAGTAAGGGCGCCTCTCTGTCCCGCGGACGTCCGTCTGTCCGTCAATAAGTGAAGTAGGTCGTCATTGGTGTTGGTAAGTTTTATACAATGGGTCGCTAATCTTGTTGTGTTTTAGAACAAAGATGTCTAGAGGAGAGTGGGACCTCATCGACGCCGGAATAGTGGAATCCATGCCGGCCAGTTTCGACGAGTTAGTGGAGGAAGAAATCGAATTCTGGCAACAGCAACGGAAGGAGACGGCGGCTAGGGGACCACCTACATCTCTATGTCATCACCCAACACCTCCAGCGAGACGACGCCCCTATGACTTACCTCGTGGCCATGCCGGTGGACGACACAAGCCAAAGGCTAGAAAACCCCGCAGGCCTTCCAGAACCCACGTACCAGCCCCAGACCCACACTACCCAAGAGCGCAGAGGGAAGTTCCACGCTTCATCAAACTCATGGAGGGTGCATGTTGGCGGTGTGGACTACTGGGCCACGCCCGGAGACATTGCCGGAACAACGTCCGATTATTTTGTTCTCGCTGCGGTCGTTTGGGAGTTATGTCTAGGGATTGTCCATGCCCAAGAGAAAATCGAGCCCGGACGAGGCAACAAGAGGAGCCGTCTAGAGTCGGAATGGATCAGGGCGTGAGGTCAGGTCAACCCAATCTCCGGTCCATTGGAATCCAGTGTGAGCTACTGCGACCCTCAACGAACCTCCAACTATGGCCGATGGAGATTCACCCAGGGATGATATTGGCCGTCTGCCAATAGATAGTTGAACAGCGGGGTAGCAGGTGGTGACAAAAAAAACTTTCGTTTTTTTTTGGGGAAGTAAGGGGGGTGTGTAACGAAGTGAAATTCGTTACTAGAATCACCCGGTATAATTTAGCCCAGGTCAAGAATTCAATAATTATTTTACTAGAATCACCTAGTATAATTTACCCAGGTTTAGAATTCAATGATTATTTTATTAGAATCACCCAGTATAATTTGCCCCAGGTTTAGAATTCCATCATTATTCTACCAGTCATCTGAGTAGGTGAAAATAAAATATTAATTGAGAGCAGTGAAGGTATTTTTCGTCCAATTCAAAAATTTTCTTTTGGAATAATTTCTGATTTATTTATTTCATGAAAATATAACGATGCAATTTAAAATATCAGCCTATGTATAAAAACTTTCGAGCGACAACGCGATAGACGTTATCTCTTCAATATGTTCTTTTTTACATGTTGTCGTTCGTTTTTCATAGGTATACCGCCGATTTCGAGACTCGAAATTTTCCCCTTCCAACCGAGATTACAAGTGAAGTATTTCGGAAAAGGAGGATTATTCTTGCCGGTGTCTTCGAAGTATTAAGATATTTTCCGATTTACTCCTGTCGGCGTCTTCGAGCTATATATTTTCATAGTTATTGAGCGGATTTTCTTGAGTAACAATTTAGAGTTTAATTTTTAGTTTGCAATTTTTCTTTTGAACGTTGGACGTTTTAGTGCCGTATTTTATATTCGTGAATTTGACACTTAGCCCGTACACGAAAAGAATTTGAGTTCGTGTAGTGAAGTGGGAAATTCTTAGGATTGGTAAGAACCGTTTTATTCCTGTCTGTATTATCGGTGACTTTCCTGTGTTCCATCGATACTTTCCGAGTGTGATTTATTTGCAATTTATTTTATTTCTAAGATCTTTCTTTCTCAAGTGGAGTTTGTCTGTTCGGTTCCTTATTGCGAGCAACTCTTATTTGGAACTACCAGGCAAAACTCCTTATCTTGGGGAGAGGGGTCGTTTATTTCCGATCTCCGGATCACTGCGGCCTTTAAGGTTAATTATCCTGTCCGGTCCGACTCGAGTCGTTAATTGGTGGATGCGCCGAGGTATACCGTAAGTGAAATTTATTTCTTTGATCTTTCTTTCTCAAGTGGAGTTTGTCTGTCCGGTTCCTTATTGCGAGCAACTCTTATTTGGAACTACCAGGCAGAACTCCTTATCTTGAGGAGAGGGGTCGCTCATTTCCGATCTCCGGATCACCGCGGTGTTTTGGGCTAATTACCCTGTCCGATCTGACTCGAGTCGTGAATTGGTGGATGCGCCGAAGTATACCCGAGTGAAATTTATTTCTCAGATCTTTCTTTCTCAAGTGGAGTTTGTCTGTCCGGTTCCTTATTGCGAGCAACTCTTATTTCGAACTACCAGGCATAACTCCTTATCTTGGGGAGAGGGGTCGCTTAATTCCGATCTCCGATTCACAGCAGTCTTTTCGGCGAATTACCCTGTCCGGTCTGACTCGAGTCTAGAATTGGTGGATGCGCCATAGTATACCCCGAACGAAGTTTATTTCTTAGATTTATTTTGGTGGATGTGCCGACAGATACCCTGATTGACATCTGTTTCTAAGACCCAACTTTCTCAGGTGGAATCTGTGTGTCGGGTACCTTATTGCGAGCAACTCTTATTTGGGACCACCAGACAGAATTCCTTATCTTGTGGAGCGGGGTCGCTTATTTCCGATTCACGGATCACCGTGGTCATTTCGGTGAGTCACCCTGCCCAGTCCGACCTGAGATTTATTTTGGTGGATGCGCCGACAAGTACCCTGATTGAAATCTGTGTCTAAGACCCAACTTTCTCAAGTGGAATCCGTGTGTCGGGTCCCTTATTGCGAGTAACTCTTATTTGGGACCACCAGACGGAATTCCTTATCTTGTGGAGAGGGGTCGCGTATTTCCGATTCACTGATCACCGTGGTCATTTCGGTGAGTCACCCTGCCCAGTCTGACTTAATATCAATTTTTGGTGGATGCGCCGATACAAGACCTGATTCGAAGATATTGTTCAGGCTTGCTGTTTCTAATAAAGAGGTATCGAACCGGACCGTACGGAACACAGGATAGGTAGTCACATCTACTTATTAGACTGCATTTCACACGCCAATCTGCATGCTTTCCACGCTTGTCCGCACTTAACCGTTTTTATCATCGCTCAATTTGCTTGCTCACTGCTTACTAATTTCTGCTGCTTGATATACGCCACCTGCTCACCTCGCTTAGTTCTCGTTCCGTACCGTGTTGCATTGTAAATATTTGCTTTTGGTGTTTAGTAGCCTTTTGCATTATTGTATATATAAGATAGTATTGTATATAATTTGGTGTTGTACATAAGGGAACGGATATTGTTAAATATAGTGTGTTTCGTCAGGGTGTCTTTTATTTATCTCATAGACATTTACTGCCATTTAGCGAAATAAATCACCACTGGTCAATCGCTCTTACCTCAGATTGAATCGACCCCTTCTCCAACTGTTTAAAAGCTACCCAGGGTCGATAATAGTGAGCGACGTAAGGAATTGCGACCTTATAAAACCTATCGCAATTGGCGCCCGAGGTAATATAGGAGAGAAATAGTAAACAATCATCAATCCGAAGAAAGTCGCCGTCACAGACTCGAATGTCACGCAGGTAGCTATAATCTCCCACGTGGTAAGGTCAATTGCTGCTGTAACCACAAATGCACGACTGACTTCTAATGTTGATTTCATTTGTTTGTTATTTCCTTCAATGTTTCTCATTCTAACACTTCTCATCGTATTGCACAGGGACGAAAGCTTTACACACGTGTCTAAGGAAACCACTTTGGTATAAGGGACTGTTCTTATTCCCTTCTTTTTGTTCAATCAACAATTATCCAAGTAAGCCATTCCACATTGTTGATTTTCTTGGACTCGAATGTCACGCAGGTAGCTATAATCTCCCACGTGGTAAGGTCAATTGCTGCTGTAACCACAAATGCACGACTGACTTCTGTTGTTGATTTCATTTGTTTGTTATTTCCTTCTATGTTTCTCATTCTAACACTTTTCATCGTATTGCACAGGGACGAAAGGTTGACACGCGTGTCTAAGGAAACCACTTTGGTATAAGGGACTGTTCTTAATCCCTTCGTTTTGTTTATTGAACAATTATCCAAGTAAGCCATTCCACATTGTTGATTTTCTTGGACTCGGATGTCACGCAGGTAGCTATAATCTCCCACGTGGTAAGGTCAATTGCTGCTGTAACCACAAATGCACGGCTGACTTCTGTTGTTGATTTCATTTGTTTGTTATTTCCTTCTATGTTTCTCATTCTAACACTTTTTATCGTATTGCACAGGAACGAAAGCTTGACACACGTGTCTAAGGAAACCACAAGGGTTTATTCTCATTCCCTTTTTTCTTTTTGAGGAACAATTATCCAAGTAAGCCATTCCACATTGTTGATTTTCATGGACTCGGATGTCACGCAGGTAGCTATAATCTTCCACGTGGTAAGGTCAATTGCTGCTGTAACCACAAATGCTCGACTGACTTCTACTGTTGATTTCATTCGTTTGTTATTTTCTTCAATGTTTCTCATTCTAACACTTTTCATCGTATTGCACAGGAACGAATGCTTGACACACGTGTCTAAGGAAACAACTTTGGTATAAGGACTGTTCTTATTCCCTTCTTTTTGTTTAATGAACAATTATCCAAGTAAGCCATTCCACATTGTTGATTTTCTTGGACTAGGATGTCACGCAGCTAGCTATAATCTCCCACGTGGTAAGGTCAATTGCTGCTGTAACCACAAATGCACGACTGACTTCTGTTGTTAATTTCATTCGTTTGTTATTTTCTTCAATGTTTCTCATTCTAACACTTTTCATCGTATTGCACAGGGACGAAAGCTTGACACACGTGTCTAAGGAAACCACAAGGGTTTGTTCTCATTCCCTTTTTTCTTTTTGATGAACAATTATCTAAGTGAGCCATTCCACATTGTTGATTTTTTTGGACTCGGATGTCACGCAAGTAGCTATAATCTCCCACGTGGTAAGGTCCATTGCTGCTGTAACCACGAATGCACGATTGACTTCTGTTGTTGATTTCATTTGTTTGTTATTTTCTTCAATGTTTCTCATTCTAACACTTCTCATCGTATTGCACAGGGACGAAAGCTTGACACACGTGTCTAAGGAAACAACTTTGGTATAAGGACTGTTCTTATTCCCTTCTTTTTGTTTAATGAACAATTATCCAAGTAAGCCATTCCACATTGTTGATTTTCTTGGAATCGGATGTCACGCAGGTAGCTATAATCTCCCACGTGGTAAGGTCAATTGCTGCTGTATCCACAAATGCACGACTGACTTCTGTTGTTGATTTCATTTGTTTGTTTTTTCCTTCTATGTTTCTCATTCTAACACTTTTTATCGTATTGCACAGGGACGAAAGCTTGACTTACGTGTCTAAGGAAGCCACATTGGTATGAGGGACTGTTCTTATTCCGATTCCACATTGTTGATTTTCTTGGACTAGGATGTCACGCAGCTAGCTATAATCTCCCACGTGGTAAGGTCAATTGCTGCTGTAACCACAAATGCATGACTGACTTCTGTTGTTGATTTCATTTATTTGTTTTTTCCTTCTATGTTTCTCATTCTAACACTTTTCATCGTATTGCACAGGGACGAAAGCTTGACACACGTGTCTAAGGAAACCACAAGCGTTTGTTCTCATTCCTTTTTTTCTTTTTGATGAACAATAATCCAAGTAAGCCATTCCACATTGTTGATTTTTTTGGACTCGGATGTCACGCAGGTAGCTATAATCTCCCACGTGGTAAGGTCCATTGCTGCTGTAACCACGAATGCACGATTGACTTCTGTTGTTGATTTCATTTGTTTGTTATTTCCTTCTATGTTTCTCATTCTAACAATTTTCATCGTATTGCACAGGGACGAAAGCTTGACACACGTGTCTAAGGAAACCACTTTGGTATGAGGGACTGTTCTTAATCCCTTCGTTTTGTTTATTGAACAATTATCCAAGTAAGCCATTCCACATTGTTGATTTTCTTGGACTCGGATGTCACGCAGGTAGCTATAATCTCCCACGTGGTAAGGTCAATTGCTGCTGTAACCACAAATGCACGGCTGACTTCTGTTGTTGATTTCATTTGTTTGTTATTTCCTTCTATGTTTCTCATTCTAACACTTTTTATCGTATTGCACAGGAACGAAAGCTTGACACACGTGTCTAAGGAAACCACAAGGGTTTGTTCTCATTCCCTTTTTTCTTTTTGAGGAACAATTATCCAAGTAAGCCATTCCACATTGTTGATTTTCATGGACTCGGATGTCACGCAGGTAGCTATAATCTTCCACGTGGTAAGGTCAATTGCTGCTGTAACCACAAATGCTCGACTGACTTCTACTGTTGATTTCATTCGTTTGTTATTTTCTTCAATGTTTCTCATTCTAACACTTTTCATCGTATTGCACAGGAACGAATGCTTGACACACGTGTCTAAGGAAACAACTTTGGTATAAGGACTGTTCTTATTCCCTTCTTTTTGTTTAATGAACAATTATCCAAGTAAGCCATTCCACATTGTTGATTTTCTTGGACTAGGATGTCACGCAGCTAGCTATAATCTCCCACGTGGTAAGGTCAATTGCTGCTGTAACCACAAATGCACGACTGACTTCTGTTGTTAATTTCATTCGTTTGTTATTTTCTTCAATGTTTCTCATTCTAACACTTTTCATCGTATTGCACAGGGACGAAAGCTTGACACACGTGTATAAGGAAACCACAAGGGTTTTTTTCTCATTCCCTTTTTTCTTTTTGATGAACAATTATCTAAGTGAGCCATTCCACATTGTTGATTTTTTTGGACTCGGATGTCACGCAGGTAGCTATAATCTCCCACGTGGTAAGGTCCATTGCTGCTGTAACCACGAATGCACGATTGACTTCTGTTGTTGATTTCATTTGTTTGTTATTTTCTTCAATGTTTCTCATTCTAACACTTCTCATCGTATTGCACAGGGACGAAAGCTTGACACACGTGTCTAAGGAAACAACTTTGGTATAAGGACTGTTCTTATTCCCTTCTTTTTGTTTAATGAACAATTATCCAAGTAAGCCATTCCACATTGTTGATTTTCTTGGAATCGGATGTCACGCAGGTAGCTATAATCTCCCACGTGGTAAGGTCAATTGCTGCTGTATCCACAAATGCACGACTGACTTCTGTTGTTGATTTCATTTGTTTGTTTTTTCCTTCTATGTTTCTCATTCTAACACTTTTTATCGTATTGCACAGGGACGAAAGCTTGACTTACGTGTCTAAGGAAGCCACATTGGTATGAGGGACTGTTCTTATTCCGATTCCACATTGTTGATTTTCTTGGACTAGGATGTCACGCAGCTAGCTATAATCTCCCACGTGGTAAGGTCAATTGCTGCTGTAACCACAAATGCATGACTGACTTCTGTTGTTGATTTCATTTATTTGTTTTTTCCTTCTATGTTTCTCATTCTAACACTTTTCATCGTATTGCACAGGGACGAAAGCTTGACACACGTGTCTAAGGAAACCACAAGCGTTTGTTCTCATTCCTTTTTTTCTTTTTGATGAACAATAATCCAAGTAAGCCATTCCACATTGTTGATTTTTTTGGACTCGGATGTCACGCAGGTAGCTATAATCTCCCACGTGGTAAGGTCCATTGCTGCTGTAACCACGAATGCACGATTGACTTCTGTTGTTGATTTCATTTGTTTGTTATTTCCTTCTATGTTTCTCATTCTAACAATTTTCATCGTATTGCACAGGGACGAAAGCTTGACACACGTGTCTAAGGAAACCACTTTGGTAT
The DNA here is from genome assembly GCF_914767665.1 of Harmonia axyridis. Taxonomy (NCBI): domain Eukaryota; kingdom Metazoa; phylum Arthropoda; class Insecta; order Coleoptera; family Coccinellidae; genus Harmonia; species Harmonia axyridis. Next base: position 48,620,261 of record NC_059503.1, read on the forward strand.
GAGGGACTGTTCTTATTCCCTTCTTTTTGTTTAATGAACAATTATCCAAGTAAGCCATTCCACATTGTTGATTTTCTTGGACTCGGATGTCACGCAGGGAGCTATAATCTCCCACGTGGTAAGGTCAATTGCTGCTGTTACCACAAATGCACGATTGACTTATGTTGTTGATTTCATTCGTTTTTTATTATCTTGAATGTTTCACATTCTTACACTTTTTATCGTATTGCACAGGGACGAAAGCTTGACACACGTGTCTAAGGAAACCACTTTGGTATGAGGGACTGTTCTTATTCCCTTCTTTTTGTTTAATGAACAATTATCCAAGTAAGCCATTCCACATTGTTGATTTTCTTGGACTCGGATGTCACGCAGGTAGCTATAATCTCCCACGTGGTAAGGTCAATTGCTGCTGTAACCACGAATGCACGACTGACTTCTGTTGTTGATTTCATTCGTTTGTTATTTTCTTCAATGTTTCTCATTCTAACACTTTTCATCGTATTGCACAGGGACGAAAGCTTGACACACGTGTCTAAGGAAACCACTTTGGTATAAGGGACTGTTCTTATTCCCTTCTTTCTGTTTAATGAACAATTATACAAGTGAGCCATTCCACATTGTTGATTTTCTTGGACTCGGATGTCACGCAGGTAGCTATAATCTCCCGCGTGGTAAGGTCAATTGCTGCTGTAACCACAAATGCACGACTGACTTCTGTTGTTGATTTCATTTGTTAGTTTTTTCCTTCTATGTTTCTCATTCTAACACTTTTCATCGTATTGCACAGGGACGAAAGCTTGACACACGTGTCTAAGGAAACAACTTTGGTATAAGGACTGTTCTTATTCCCTTCTTTTTGTTTAATGAACAATTATCCAAGTAAGCCATTCCACATTGTTGATTTTCTTGGAATCGGATGTCACGCAGGTAGCTATAATCTCCCACGTGGTAAGGTCAATTGCTGCTGTATCCACAAATGCACGACTGACTTCTGTTGTTGATTTCATTTGTTTGTTTTTTCCTTCTATGTTTCTCATTCTAACACTTTTTATCGTATTGCACAGGACGAAAGCTTGACTTACGTGTCTAAGGAAGCCACATTGGTATGAGGGACTGTTCTTATTCCGATTCCACATTGTTGATTTTCTTGGACTAGGATGTCACGCAGCTAGCTATAATCTCCCACGTGGTAAGGTCAATTGCTGCTGTAACCACAAATGCATGACTGACTTCTGTTGTTGATTTCATTTGTTTGTTTTTTCCTTCTATGTTTCTCATTCTAACACTTTTCATCGTATTGCACAGGGACGAAAGCTTGACACACGTGTCTAAGGAAACCACAAGGGTTTGTTCTCATTCCTTTTTTTCTTTTTGATGAACAATAATCCAAGTAAGCCATTCCACATTGTTGATTTTCTTGGACTAGGATGTCACGCAGCTAGCTATAATCTCCCACGTGGAAGAGTTACTTTATAAACAGTTGTTGAAGTGGTATTTCTAGTGGAAAGTTTCATTTTAAGATAGTTAATTGTTTGAATATGGAGAGAATTTTTTTAATACTAGCTTAGGGTTATTTTCATTTATTCGAATATTTTCAAATATCAGTTATATTTTATGTAGTTAGTTTTTTTTTATTGGTTTATGAATTTTCAACTTTCTTAACGAAAAATTTATTACAATTCAAGAAATTTCGACTTTTTAGTTTCTTTTTATGTTTTCTGGAAGTCATAGACTACTCCATTCAATGAGAAGTGGCAGTTTTCCTTAGTTGAAGTTTTTCCTCGAAAACTCTTCAAGTATATTATCTTCAAGATCTTCAAGATTTTTATAGAGAGATTGAATTTTTACGGTTTTTTCCAAAAATTTCGACTTCAAATTTCTCCTAAACTATGGGGACTACGGAAAATAGGTAGGCAGAGTTGGTATTGGCAGTTCATGGTTATTCGAATCCCACTCTCGCCTGACAATATTTGAGTCGAAAAATTTTCTCGAATTTTCTCGAATTTTCCTTACCCCGGACCTTAAAAAATTGTAAAAAATTAGAAGTTCCTTCTTGGTAATAATATACCTCTTTTTCTATTGATCTGGTCATGTAGATCACGAAAGTTTTTATTTGAGGAGTCTGCGACGAATAGTTTAGGAGATATAACGATTTTTATAGAGAGATTGAATTTTCTCGAATTTTCCTTACCCCGGACCTTAAAAAATTGTAAAAAATCAAAAAATCTTTCTTGGTAATAAAATACCTCTTTTTCTATTGATCTGTTCACGTAGATCACGAAAGTTTTTATTTGAGGGGTCTGCGACGAATAGTTTAGGAGATACAACGATTTTTGCAGAGAGATTGAATTTTCTCGAATTTTCCTTACCCCGGACCTTAAAAAATTGTAAAAAATTAGAAGTTCCTTCTTGGTAATAATATACCTCTTTTTCTATTGATCTGGTCATGTAGATCACGAAAGTTTTTATTTGAGGTGTCTGCGACGAATAGTTTAGGAGATATAACGATTTTTATAGAGAGATTGAATTTTCTCGAATTTTCCTTACCCCGGACCTTAAAAAATTGTAAAAAATTAAAAGTTCCTTCTTGGTGATAATATACCTCTTTTTCTATTGATCTGTTCACGTAGTTCACGAAGATCACGAAAGTTTTTATTTGAGGGGTCTGCGACGAATAGTTTAGGAGATATAACGATTTTTGTAGAGAGATTGAATTTTCTCGAATTTTCGTTACCCCGGACCTTGAAAAATTGTAAAAAATTAAAAGTTCCTTCTTGGTAATAATATACCTCTTTTTTTATTGATCTGGTCACGTAGATCACGAAAGTTTTTATTTGAGGGGTTTGCGACGAATAGTTTAGGAGATATAACGATTTTTGTAGAGAGATTGAATTTTTACGGTTTTTTCCAAAAATTTCGAATTCAAATTTCTCCTAAACTATGGGGACTACGGAAAATCGGTAAGCAGAGTTGGTGTTGGCAGTTCATGGTTATTCGAATCCCACTCTCGCCTGACAATATTTGAGTCGAAAAATTTTCTCGAATTTTCTCGAATTTTCCTTACCCCGGACCTTAAAAAGTTGTAAAAAAATAAAAGTTCCTTCTTGGTAATAATATACCTCTTTTTCTATTGATTTGGTCATGAAGATCACGAAAGTTTTTATTTGAGGAGTCTGCGACGAATAGTTTAGGAGATATAACGATTTTTATAGAGAGATTGAATTTTCTCGAATTTTCCTTACCCCGGACCTTGAAAAATTGTAAAAAATTAAAAGATCTTTCTTGGTAATAAAATACCTCTTTTTCTATTGATCTGTTCACGTAGATCACGAAAGTTTTTATTTGAGGGGTCTGCGACGAAAAGTTTAGGAGATATAACGATTTTTGTAGAGAGATTGAATTTTCTCGAATTTTCCTTACCCCGGACCTTAAAAAATTGTAAAAAATTAAAAGTTCCTTCTTGGTGATAATATACCTCTTTTTCTATTGATGTGTTCACGTAGATCACGAAAGTTTTTATATGAGGGGTCTGCGACGAATAGTTTAGGAGATGTAACGATTTTTATAGAGAGATTGAATTTTTACGGTTTTTTCCAAAAATTTCGACTTCAAATTTCTCCTAAACTATGGGGACTACGGAAAATCGGTGAGTAGAGTTGGTATTGGCAGTTCATGGTTATTCGAATCTCACTCTCGCCTGACAATATATGAGTCCACCGGATTCACACCGGCGTTCCTGAATTTCGGTCGGGAGGTCCACTCCCCAGAAACGAACCGTCGGACATCAGGAGCCAAAGGTGACGCAGAAAAATCAATGGAAGAACCACAGGTCCAAGGGGTAGGCCAATACGCAAATCGCATCAAGCGACTCCAAGAGACCCGGGAGTTTGTTAGACTCCAGCTGGCTCGTGCATTCAACCAACAGAGTCGGTATTATAATCTCCGAAGGAGAGCGTGGTCGTGCCGGGTAGGTGACAAAGTTTTGCGTCGAGAACATCCGTTGTCGTCGGCGGCAGAAGGCTTTGCATCTAAGTTAGCACCCAAATATTCTGGTCCGTATACCGTTACTAAGGTCATATCTCCAGTGGTTTACGAGTTGAAAAGCGCGTCGGGTAAATATCTTCGTCACATCCACGTTAAAGATTTGAAACCATTCTACGAAGGTGAGCAGGGCGTTGAGCACTCGGAAATTTCGGGAAACCCGCGGATACATAGTGGAGAGCATGCATAAGACCGAGGGGTGGAGCCGTGTCAGTCATCCGTCTGTTTCAGGATATGTTGCGATCAGTGGCGGTCGTACCCTCCAACCCCTCTGATGAAGAGCCCACTCCGGAGAGAATAACCAGAATCTCCGGACCCTTCCGGAAAATCCGTACCCTCGGCGAGGGAGGTTTTGGAAAAGTGTTCGAGGTCGAACGCGGAGATATAAGATTTGCCCTGAAGGTGGCCCCGAAAGACGAGGTGTCCATGACGGAGCTGAGGATGCTGAAAGCCATGAGACACCTAAACGTGGTCCGCCTATTGGTGGATTACGTAACCGACGAACGGCTCTATCTTGGGGTCGAGCTGATGGAGGGAGACCTGTTGGAACTGGTCCAACGACGGGGGCCTCTGCCGGAGGGGGAGTGTTGTGATATGTTGGGGCAGGCTTTCGCTGGGCTGGCGGCCTGCCATGCTCAGCGTATCCTGCACCGGGATATAAAACCGGGGTCTGCATCGCTGATTTCGGGCTCGCCTGCCGACTTAATCAGAGGTTCCCGACCACGTCGCGGCGAGCTGGTACTCCCCCATTTTGGGCACCGGAGGTCCTGAAAAGGTTGCCATTCGGACTCCCCTCGGATGTGTGGGCCATGGGAGTGACGGCTTTATACATGGCAACCGGGAAGCTACCCTTCATGACGCCGAATGGGGAAAAGAAGGTCATGAACTTGATAGGACACTACCGCGGGGAGGAGATGCTCGAGGTGCCAGAGGGATTACGCAGCAGCCTGGTGGAACTTCTGAGGGTTGATCCAGCGCATCGCCCTTCCGCTGCATGGGGCGAGATGACCTTCAGGCAGCTGGCCGTATCAGCCAAAGAGGGGTCCAAAGAGATGGCCTCATCTTAAAGACCGTCAAAATTTGAGGCCATAAAGGTGGGAGAGAGCTTTGTAGAAGCCTTTGAGAGGCAACCAAAGGGTGGCTGGACTCCCCGATTCAGGCAGAGGCTGCTGCGGTTTCGCCCTCCAGGAGTGCGGTGTAGACTCCACCCTAAGTTCGTGTTTCCGAATGGGAGGACGAAGCGAATTTGGGTTCCCCAGGAGTAAGGGCGCCTCTCTGTCCCGCGGACGTCCGTCTGTCCGTCAATAAGTGAAGTAGGTCGTCATTGGTGTTGGTAAGTTTTATACAATGGGTCGCTAATCTTGTTGTGTTTTAGAACAAAGATGTCTAGAGGAGAGTGGGACCTCATCGACGCCGGAATAGTGGAATCCATGCCGGCCAGTTTCGACGAGTTAGTGGAGGAAGAAATCGAATTCTGGCAACAGCAACGGAAGGAGACGGCGGCTAGGGGACCACCTACATCTCTATGTCATCACCCAACACCTCCAGCGAGACGACGCTCCTATGACTTACCTCGTGGCCATGCCGGTGGACGACACAAGCCAAAGGCTAGAAAACCCCGCAGGCCTTCCAGAACCCACGTACCAGCCCCAGACCCACACTACCCAAGAGCGCAGAGGGAAGTTCCACGCTTCATAAAACTCATGGAGGGTGCATGTTGGCGGTGTGGACTACTGGGCCACGCCCGGAGACATTGCCGGAACAACGTCCGATTATTTTGTTCTCGCTGCGGTCGTTTGGGAGTTATGTCTAGGGATTGTCCATGCCCAAGAGAAAATCGAGCCCGGACGAGGCAACAAGAGGAGCCGTCAAGAGTCGGAATGGATCAGGGCGTGAGGTCAGGTCAACCCAATCTCCGGTCCATTGGAATCCAGTGTGAGCTACTGCGACCCTCAACGAACCTCCAACTATGGCCGATGGAGATTCACCCAGGGATAATATTGGCCGTCTGCCAATAGATAGTTGAACAGCGGGGTAGCAGGTGGTGACAAAAAAAACTTTCGTTTTTTTTTGGGGAAGTAAGGGGGGTGTGTAACGAAGTGAAATTCGTTACTAGAATCACCCGGTAAAATTTAGCCCAGGTCAAGAATTCAATAATTATTTTACTAGAATCACCTAGTATAATTTACCCAGGTTTAGAATTCAATGATTATTTTATTAGAATCACCCAGTATAATTTGCCCCAGGTTCAGAATTCCATCATTATTCTACCAGTCATCTGAGTAGGTGAAAATAAAATATTAATTGAGAGCAGTGAAGGTATTTTTCGTCCAATTCAAAAATTTTCATTTGGAATAATTTCTGATTTATTTATTTCATGAAAATATAACGATGCAATTTGAAATATCAGCCTATGTATAAAAACTTTCGAGCGACAACGCGATAGACGTTATCTCTTCAATATGTTCTTTTTTACATGTTGTCGTTCGTTTTTCATAGGTATACCGCCGATTTCGAGACTCGAAATTTTCCCCTTCCAACCGAGATTACAAGTGAAGTATTTCGGAAAAGGAGGATTATCCTTGCCGGTGTCTTCGAAGTATTAAGATATTTTCCGATTTACTCCTGTCGGCGTCTTCGAGCTATATATTTTCATAGTTATTGAGCGGATTTTCTTGAGTAACAATTTAGAGTTTAATTTTTAGTTTGCAATTTTTCTTTTGAACGTTGGACGTTTTAGTGCCGTATTTTATATTCGTGCCCGTACACTGTTTTTACAGCTCAACTAGGGGGAGTTGAAGGTTTCGAATGTTTTCCTGTCATCTCATTCTGGATAAAAGGTTTTGTAATTGATAATCCATTGTAATTGATTACAGATTTTCTACACTCATTTTCTGAAAAAGTTGATATTAGTTGATTCATTATTATATTACATATTCATATTGACCATGAATAATTCTTTTAAGATCTCTATACTTACTTGCAGAAAATTTTTGTTTAACTCTACAGGGTAATTTGTATTCACTAGAATTGGTAAATAATATATTATTTATAATACGGACCTCTTCTTCTTCTAACGCAGTTAACTCCAAGAAATGTAGATTCTGAAAAAAAAAATAACAATATAATAGTTGAAATCATTTTGGAAATTATAATATTTCTGTATATAGTATATCCAAAGTCCCTTGAAATAGTCTATAAAAACGCTTGGCCAGAGATAATTGCAAAACAGTCATAAACCAGTAGGGCGAAATTTATATCCCTCAGTGGAAGCAGAAGGCTGAATGATAATGATGTACAGGGTGATCCACCGCGATGGCTTATTGTTTATGGAAAACTAATAATAATTTTCTGCTGAAAATTTTAACAATTTCAGATTACTACCTACTTATTTCAAACGGCACACCCAGTATATTATTGCATTATCAGATAGCTTGGTTGATGATAATTTCAGCAATATGGCAATACTTGAGTATAAGCTGAACAGTTCATAAGTTGAAGAGATTCCTATAGATATCTAATGAAAAGTTTTTTGGAAAAATCTATATTTTTTTATTCATTCAGTCAATTTTACGTAGATATAAAAAGAGAGGGGTCTCAAGCAAACTCTATACTTGAAGAGTTTTCGAGGAAAAACTTCAACTAGGGAAAACTGCAATTTCTCATTGAATGGAGTAGTCTATGACTTCCAGAAAACATGAAAAGAAACTAAAAAGTCGAAATTTCTTGAATTGTAATAAATTTTTCGTTAAGAAAGTTGAAAATTCATAAACCAATAAAAAAAAACTAACTACATAAAATATAACTGATTTTTGAAAATATTCGAATGAATGAAAATATCCCTAAGCTAGTATTAAAAAAATTACCTCCATATTCAAACAATTAACTATTTAAACATGAAACTTTCCACTAGAAATATCACTTCAACAACTGTTTATAAAGTAACTCTTTGAAGAATGTTCGCTAAACTGAGGTTACTTACAATTTGTCAACCCGGCATGGTTGACGAACATAGAATATTTTTCTTCTTCTTAACTATGTACAGGTCGAGCCATATACCTAATATTAGGGGCAAGTTGCACCATTTGCCTAAACATTCATTAAAATTTAAACATTGATTAATTTCTGATTTCTTTCGAGAAATCATAGAGTAATCAACGTTTAAATTTTTAATTAATGTTTAGGCAAATGGTGCAACTGGCCCTTTGTCTATTGGGTAAAATATAGAAGTGCGCGTGCGCCGCATATATTTTTGTTCATTCAGTCAATTTTACGTAGAAATAAAAAGAGAGGGGTCTCAAGCAAATTCTATACTTAAGGAGATTTCGAGGAAAAACTTCAACTAAGGAAAACTGCAATTTCTCATTGAATGGAGTAGTCTATGACTTCCAGAAAACATGAAAACAAACTAAAAAGTCGAAATTTCATGAATTGTAATGAATTTTTTGTTATGATGGTTGAAAATCCATAAACCAATAAAAAAAAAACTAAGTACATGAAATATAACTGATATTTGAAAATATTCGAATAAATTAAAACAACCCTAAGCTAGTATTAAAAAAATTACCTCCATATTCAAACAATTTTCTATTTAAACATGAAACTTTCCACTAGAAATATCACTTCAACAACTGTTTATAAAGTAACTCTTGGAAGAATATTCGCTAAACTGAGGTTACTTACAATTTGTCAACCCGGCATGGTTGACGAACATAGAATATTTTTCTTCGTCTTAACTATGTACAGGTCGAGCCATATACCTTATATTAGGGGCCAGTTGCACCATTTGCCTAAACATTGATTAAAATTTAAACATTGATTAATTTCTGATTTCTCTTGAGAAATCATAGAGTAATCAACGTTTAAATTTTTAATTAATGTTTAGGCAAATGGTGCAACTGGCCCTTAGTCTATTAGGTAGAATATAGAAGTGCGCGTGCGCCTCATATTAAATTTCAATAATAATATATATAATAATAATAATAATAATTTTCAAACAGATAGTTTCTAAACTGTGCTCGAAATAAAAAATTCCAATCCCACAAAATTATCTGTATTTCGTTTCTTCATTTCCAGCTTAATTTTATTGTAATCTATGGTCCACAGTTCGCATTGAAAAAATGTCCAGCGGACAGGATAAATAGATGGCGCTAGTGTAGCTAGGGGTATATTTGTATTTTGTGGTTTCTGTAATCTGCATTCCGTGGTTTCATGTTAAGCGTGGTTATATTCATAGATAAATACAAATGTACCCCTTATATATGGTTATAATTGATTCTGATAGATGTGGCAAGCTGAAAAATAAATATTAAATTCTGTGGATAATTATAACATAGGTAATGAGAAAACCATTTTCTGTTGATATTTCGACATTTCGATCTTTAGCGGAATATAACAATTATGTTAAATTATTATATTTACTTTAATATTATTTTTGTGTCTCCCGACCAAAGTACAAATTTCCGAAATTATTTTTTGTTCCCGATAATAGGGACATTCGATCTGCCAACCGAAGAAAGCGAACATACTTTTGTTGGATAGCACATATGCCTACTTATGCGTTTCGTCCCTGGCACAAACACCGGACTCATCAGGGTGACTTTGGTATAATTGTGTGTGCCGTGTCACAGACGCTTGGGGAATTTATTATTATCGGGAGCCGCCGGGACTCGAACCCGGCACCTTGTCGCATCTCGGTGAGTGAGTCTACCTCTTAACGTCTAGGCTACCGAATGCTGTGTTTATTGTTGCTATGTGGAGCTTTATGAGAAGCCGCCACACTTTCATCCTTTTTGAAGTTTTTTATGAAATTTACCTTAGAACATAGAATATACTCTAAGAAATTAGCCTTCTAGCTATTCAGTGAATAATTTTCTCTTCAGTGAGTAGTTGATATTTATGAATATTCGTTACTATTCACTGATGATGATTAGATAGTTGAGTAATTAATCATTTGTGAAGTTAAGAATTAAAGTTTGAATGATCACTTTTCAGGAATAATTGAAGAAAGATATTGAAATTGGAGATCACATATGTTGAAATTGATAGATACAATTGAATTGTAATTATTCATTTCATAGTAGAAACTGGTATTCGTCCAAAGAAACATGAATAGAATTGGGATTTTATAAATAAAAAAATATAAAAATTGAATATAAGATTCTAACATATGAATTTAGCAATAAAGAGTTCTAATAATAACAATATAAGATTCTACATTCGAAATTTAATGCCGTCTTTTTAATCGATTGCAGAGTTTATTCATTTGAAACCTTGCTTTCATATTTCATATGCATTGTCATTTCTAGACATTACTCTATTTCATTGGTCAATTATTGTTTGATTCTGAATTTCGAAACGACGAATTTTTCTATTCTTTTAAATCTGAGGTCTTAAAATGTAAAAGAATTGAATAGACTTAACCAATCCTTATTCAGAAGCAAATTCTAGAGGTTTTAGGCATGTACATTAGTAAATGGTGGAACATCCAAAATGTTACCAAATCGAGGCCTATGTCATTGAATAGTTGGTATCCCAGACAATCGAAACTACTAGCGTACACCAGATGTAAATTATAAGCACAGACCTTCAACTGTAGTAAGAGAGAAATTCAATATATTCTGAGTTCTCATGTCTAATATCCAGGATAATAAAATTTAAAGAAATCCAATCTGACCTTCGACAGAACTTTTTTTTGAGTAATTATTCAACTGAGTTTTGATTTTCAAGTGAATTAGAGGACCAATAGAAAAAAAAAATTTCATAATAATCAGAGACGAGAATTCTCCAAAAAAATTGTTCTGACCCAGGAAAAGGAATAATAGGTTATAAAACGGAAATTAATGAGTGTTTTGTTTTGGGTCATTATAGATATAGGTTAATTCAGAGTTCATGACTGGTATATTTGTGATTTTTGTGAAACAAAAAAAAATTACATGATTCGAGTGCATGAGGTACGATCTTCCAAAATATCCTCATTTATCTAGGTTACAGAAGTAGGAGAACGTAGCGCCGCTGAACACAGGGGAAAATTATAAAGTTTGGTCAAGTTTTTTTTTATTATATTGAGCGAAATTCACCTGATTTCAAGAGCAAAGAAAAAGGAATAAAGAGTCCAAAGTCCTGAAATAGCTTATACTGTTTATGGTTGATTGGAATTTTCACGAAGACGATCTTTTTTTCCTTCTGAGATAGTAGTTCTTGCAAAAATTTAATTTAAGTTTTAGGAAAAGAAATTTCTTCAAAAAAAACAAACAAAATTTTACATTTATACAAAGTTCGTTTATTAAAATATAATATTTATTTTTTATATACATATACATATACATATATATAACATTGTAAAGTCAATTCATCATATTCTCCCGAAATACAAGACATGGCATTACTCATGAAACAACAGAAAAATATTACAATGTTCAGCATCCTTAAATCTAATATGTACAAATTAACAACTATATCAATGAATCTTTACACTTCACACCGTATCACTCCTTCGATAAAATAATAAATAAGGAACTCTATCTCCTTGACGTTTAAGAGCATCTTCTTCCGTCATTCTGTTTATTTTAGAGTCATCAAACCTCAACCATGTATTATACCCCGAATGGAAAGTATCTGCTATATAATGCCCATAGCTGGCCTCCTTTCCTACATGGTATACTACAGATATTAATTTATATTGTCTCTCCGCTGAAGTATTCGTCCTTCCAGATAATATTTTAGAATCAATCTGCAGATTGATGGGAAATTCTATAGTCTTCATTATTTTAGTGCAGCCATTCATTCTGTATTCGAAGCATTTCAAATGTAATACTAAAACTACAGGCAACTTCTCTATCATCACTTGCTGCCATGCTTCAACCATTTCTTACATTTCGATGATGTCAGTGTGGTTACAGCAGCAATTGACCTTACCACGTAGGAGATTATAGCTACCTGCGTGACATCCGAGTCCAAGAAAATCAACAATGTGGAATGGCTTATTTGGATAATTGTTCATTAAACAAAAAGAAGGGAATAAGAACAGTCCCTTATACCGAAGTGGTTTCCTTAGACACGTGTGTCAAGCTTTCGTCCCTGTGCAATACGATGAAAAGTGTTAGAATGAGAAACATAGAAGGAAATAACCAACAAATGAAATCAACAACAGAAGTCAGTCGTGCATTTGTGGTTACAGCAGCAATTGACCTTACCACGTGGGAGATTATAGCTGCCTGCGTGTCATCCGAGTCCAAGAAAATCAACAATGTGGAATGGCTCACTTGGATGATTAATCATTATACAGAAGGAAGGGAATAAGAACAGTCCCTTATACCAATGTGGTTTCCATAGACACGTGTGTCAAGCTTTCGTCCCTGTGCAATACGATGAGAAGTGTTAGAATGAGAAATGAGAAATGAGAATGTGGAATGGCTCACTTGGATAATTGTTAATTAAACAAAAAGAAGGGAATAAGAACAGTCCCTTTTACCAATGTGATTTCCTTAGACATGTGTGTCAAGCTTTCGTCCCTGTGCAATACGATGAGAAGTGTTAGAATGAGAAACATAGAAGGAAATAACAAACAAATGAAATCAACAACAGAAATCAGTCGTGCATTTGTGGTTACAGCAGCAATTGACCTTACCACGTGGGAGATTATAGCTACCTGCGTGACATCCGAGTCCAAGAAAATCAACAATGTGGAAAGGCTTACTTGGATAATTGTTCATTTAACAAAAAGAAGGGAATAAGAACAGTCCCTTATACCAAAGTGGTTTCCTTAGACACGTGTGTCAAGCTTTCGTCCCTGTGCAATACGATGAAAAGTGTTAGAATGAGAAATGAGAAATGAGAATGTGGAATGGCTCACTTGGGTCTGCGACGAATAGTTTAGGAGATATAACGATTTTAGTAGAGAGATTGAATTTTTACGGTTTTTTCCAAAAATTTCGAATTCAAATTTCGCCTAAACTATGGGGACTACGGAAAATAGGTAAGCAGGGTTGGTATTGGCAGTTCATGATTATTCGAATTCCACTCACGAATGACAATATTTGAGTCGAAGAATTTTCTCGAATTTTCCTTACCCCGGACCTTAAAAAATTGTAAAAAATTAAAACTTCCTTCTTGGAAATAATATACCTCTTTTTCTATTGATCTGGTCACGTAGATCACGAAAGTTTTCATTTGAGGAGTCTGCGACGAATAGTTTAGGAGATATAACGATTTTTATAGAGAGATTGAATTTTCTCGAATTTTCCTTACCCCGGACCTTGAAAATTTGTAAAAAATCAAAAGATCTTTTTTGGTAATAAAATACCTCTTTTTCTATTGATCTGTTCACGTAGATCACGAAAGTTTTTATTTGAGGGGTCTGCGACGAAAAGTTTAGGAGATATAACGATTTTTGTAGAGAGATTGAATTTTCTCGAATTTTCCTTACCCCGGACCTTAAAAAATTGTAAAAAATTAAAAGTTCCTTCTTGGTGATAATATACCTCTTTTTCTATTGATCTGGTCACGTAGATCACGAAAGTTTTTATTTGAGGGGTTTGCGACGAATAGTTTAGGAGATATAACGATTTTTGTAGAGAGATTGAATTTTTACGGTTTTTTCCAAAAATTTCGAATTCAAATTCCTCCTAAACTATGGGGACTACGGAAAATCGATAAGCAGAGTTGGTATTGGCAGTTCATGGTTATTCGAATCCCACTCTCGCCTGACAATATTTGAGTCGAAAAATTTTCTCGAATTTTCTCGAATTTTCCTTACCCCGGACCTTGAAAAATTGTAAAAAATTAAAAGTTCCTTCTTGGTAATAATATACCTTTTTTTCTATTGATCTGGTCACGTAGATCACGAAAGTTTTTATTTGAGGGGTTTGCGACGAATAGTTTAGGAGATATAACGATTTTTGTAGAGAGATTGAATTTTTACGGTTTTTTCCAAAAATTTCGAATTCAAATTTCTCCTAAACTATGGGGACTACGGAAAATCGGTAAGCAGAGTTGGTATTGGCAGTTCATGGTTATTCGAATCCCACTCTCGCCTGACAATATTTGAGTCGAAAAATTTTCTCGAATTTTCCTTACCTTAAAAAATTGTAAAAAATTAAAAGTTCCTTCTTGGTAAAAATATACCTCTTTTTCTATTGATCTGTTCACGTAGACCACGAAAGTTTTTATATGAGGGGTCTGCGACGAATAGTTTAGGAGATATAACGATTTTTATAGAGAGATTGAATTTTCTCGAATTTTCCTTACCCCGGACCTTAAAAAATTGTAAAAAATTTAAAGTTCCTTCTTGGTGATATTATACCTCTTTTTCTATCGATCTGTTCACGTAGACCACGAAAGTTTTTATATGAGGGGTCTGCGACGAATAGTTTAGGAGATATAACGATTTTTATAGAGAGATTGAATTTTTACGGTTTTTTCCAAAAATTTCGACTTCAAATTTCTCCTAAACTATGAGGACTACGGAAAATCGGTGAGCAGAGTTGGTATTGGCAGTTCATGATTATTCGAATTCCACTCACGAATGACAATATTTGAGTCGAAGAATTTTCTCGAATTTTCCTTACCCCGGACCTTAAAAAATTGTAAAAAATTAAAAGTTCCTTCTTGGTAATAATATACCTCTTTTTCTTTTGATCTGGTCACGTAGATCACGAAAGTTTTTTTTTGAGGGGTTTGCGACGAATAGTTTAGGAGATATAACGATTTTTGTAGAGAGATTGAATTTTTACGGTTTTTTCCAAAAATTTCGAATTCAAATTTCTCCTAAACTATGGGGACTACGGAAAATCGGTAAGCAGAGTTGGTATTGGCAGTTCATGGTTATTCGAATCCCACTCTCGCCTGACAATATTTGAGTCGAAAAATTTTCTCGAATTTTCTCGAATTTTCCTTACCCCGGACCTTAAAAAATTGTAAAAAATTAAAATTTCCTTCTTGGTAATAATATACCTCTTTTTCTATTGATCTGGTCATGTAGTTCACGAAAGTTTTTATTTGAGGAGTCTGCGACGAATAGTTTAGGAGATATAACGATTTTTATAGAGAGATTGAATTTTCTCGAATTTTCCTTACCCCGGACCTTAAAAAATTGTAAAAAATTAAAAGTTCCTTCTTGGTAATAATATACCTCTTTTTCTTTTGATCTGGTCACGTAGATCACGAAAGTTTTTATTTGAGGGGTTTGCGACGAATAGTTTAGGAGATATAACGATTTTTGTAGAGAGATTGAATTTTTACGGTTTTTTCCAAAAATTTCGAATTCAAATTCCTCCTAAACTATGGGGACTACGGAAAATCGATAAGCAGAGTTGGTATTGGCAGTTCATGGTTATTCGAATCCCACTCTCGCCTGACAATATTTGAGTCGAAAAATTTTCTCGAATTTTCTCGAATTTTCCTTACCCCGGACCTTGAAAAATTGTAAAAAATTAAAAGATTTTTCTTGGTAATAAAATACCTCTTTTTCTATTGATCTGTTCACGAAGATCACGAAAGTTTTATTTGAGGGGTCTGCGACGAATAGTTTGGGAGATATAACGATTTTTGTAGAGAGATTGAATTTTCTCGAATTTTCCTTACCCCGGACCTTGAAAAATTGTAAAAAATTAAAAGTTCCTTCTTGGTGATAATATACCTCTTTTTCTATTGATCTGTTCACGTAGATCACGAAAGTTTTTATATGAGGGGTCTGCGACGAATAGTTTAGGAGATATAACGATTTTTATAGAGAGATTGAATTTTTACGGTTGTTTCCAAAAATTTCGACTTCAAATTTCTCCTAACCTATGGGGACTACGGAAAATCGGTGAGCAGAGTTGGTATTGGCAGTTCATGATTATTCGAATTCTACTCACGAATGACAATATTTGAGTCGAAGAATTTTCTCGAATTTTCTCGAATTTTCCTTACTCCGGACCTTAAAAAATTGTAAAAAATTAAAAGTTCCTTCTTGGTAATAATATACCTCTTTTTCTATTGATCTGGTCACGTAGATCACGAAAGTTTTTATTTGAGGGGTTTGCGACGAATAGTTTAGGAGATATAACGATTTTTGTAGAGAGATTGAATTTTAACGGTTTTTTCCAAAAATTTCGAATTCAAATTTCTCCTAAACCATGGGGACTACGGAAAATCGGTAATCAGAGTTGGTATTGGCAGTTCATGGTTATTCGAATCCCACTCTCGCCTGACAATATTTGAGTCGAAAAATTTTCTCGAATTTTCCTTACCCCGGACCTTAAAAAATTGTAAAAAATTAAAAGTTCCTTCTTGGTAATAATATACCTCTTTTTCTATTGATATGGTCATGTAGATCACGAAAGTTTTTATTTGAGGAGTCTGCGACGAATAGTTTAGGAGATATAACGATTTTTATAGAGAGATTGAATTTTCTCGAATTTTCCTTACCCCGGACCTTGAAAAATTGAAAAAAATTAAAAAATCTTTCTTGGTAATAAAATACCTCTTTTTCTATTGATCTGTTCACGAAGATCACGAAAGTTTTTATTTGAGGGGTCTGCGACGAATAGTTTAGGAGATATAACGATTTTTGTAGAGAGATTGAATTTTCTCGAATTTTCCTTACCCCGGACCTTAAAAAATTGTAAAAAATTAAAAGTTCTTTCTTGGTAATAATATACCTCTTTTTCTATTGATCTGGTCACGTAAATCACGAAAGTTTTTATTTGAGGGGTTCGCGACGAATAGTTTAGGAGATATAACGATTTTTGTAGAGAGATTGAATTTTTACGGTTTTTTCCAAAAATTTCGGATTCAAATTTCTCCTAAACTATGGGGACTACGGAAAATCGGTAAGCAGAGTTGGTATTGGCAGTTCATGGTTATTCGAATCCAACTCTCGCCGACAATATTTGAGTCGAAAAATTTTCTCGAATTTTCTCGAATTTTCCTTACCCCGGACCTTAAAAAATTGTAAAAAATTGAAAGTTCCTTCTTGGTAATAAAATACCTCTTTTTCTATTGATCTGTTCACGTAGATCACGAAAGTTTTTATTTGAGGGGTTTGCGACGAATAGTTTAGGAGATATAACGATTTTTGTAGAGAGATTGAATTTTCTCGAATTTTCCTTACCCCGGACCTTAAAAAAGTGCCACGTGGGAGATTATAGCTACCTGCGTGACATCCGAGTCCAAGAAAATCAACAATGTGGAATGGCTTACTTGGATAATTGTTTATTAAACAAAAAGAAGGGAATAAGAACAGTCCTTATACCAAAGTTGTTTCTTTAGACACGTGTGTCAAGCTTTCGTCCCTGTGCAATACGATGAGAAGTGTTAGAATGAGAAACATTGAAGAAAATAACAAACGAATGAAATCAACAGTAGAAGTCAGTCGAGCATTTGTGGTTACAGCAGCAATTGACCTTACCACGTGGAAGATTATAGCTACCTGCGTGACATCCGAGTCCATGAAAATCAACAATGTGGAATGGCTTACTTGGATAATTGTTCATCAAAAAGAAAAAAGGGAATGAGAACAAACCCTTGTGGTTTCCTTAGACACGTGTGTCAAGCTTTCGTCCCTGTGCAATACGATGAAAAGTGTTAGAATGAGAAACATTGAAGAAAATAACAAACAAATGAAATTAACAACAGAAGTCAGTCGTGCATTTGTGGTTACAGCAGCAATTGACCTTACCACGTGGGAGATTATAGCTAGCTGCGTGACATCCTAGTCCAAGAAAATCAACAATGTGGAATGGCTTACTTGGATAATTGTTCATCAAAAAGAAAAAAGGGAATAAGAACAGTCCCTCATACCAATGTGGCTTCCTTAGACACGTAAGTCAAGCTTTCGTCCCTGTGTAATACGATGAAAAGAGTTAGAGTGAGAAACATTGAAGGAAATAACAAACAAATGAAATCAACAACAGAAGTCAGTCGTGCATTTGTGGTTACAGCAGTAATTGACCTTACCACGTGGGAGATGATAGCTACCTGCGTGACATCCGAGTCCAAGAAAATCAACAATGTGGAATGGCTTACTTGGATAATTGATCATTATACAGAAAGAATAGAATAAGAACAGTCCCTTATACCGATGTGGTTTCCATAGACACGTGTGTCAAGCTTTCGTCCCTGTGCAATACGATGAAAAGTGTTAGATTGAGAAACATTGAAGAAAATAACAAGCGAATGAAATCAAAAACAGAAGTCAGTCGTGCATTTGTGGTTACAGCAGTAATTGACCTTACCACGTGGGAGATTATAGCTACCTGCGTGACATCCGAGTCCAAGAAAATCAACAATGTGGAATGGCTTACTTGGATAATTGTTCATCAAAAAGAAAAAAGGGAATAAGAACATTCCCTCATACCAATGTGGCTTCCTTAGACACGTAAGTCAAGCTTTCGTCCCTGTGTAATACGATGAAAAGAGTTAGAATGAGAAACATAGAAAGAAAAAACTTACAAATGAAATCAACAACAGAAGTCAGTCGTGCATTTGTGGTTACAGCAGCAATTGACCTTACCACGTGGGAGATTATAGCTACCTGCGTGACATCCGAGTCCAAGAAAATCAACAATGTGGAATGGCTTACTTGTATAATTGTTCATTAAACAAAAAGAAGGGAATAAGAACAGTCCTTATACCGAAGTGGTTTCCTTAGACACGTGTGTCAAGCTTTCGTCCCTGTGCAATACGATGAAAAGTGTTAATATGAGAAACATTGAAGAAAATAACAAACGAATGAAATCAACAACAGAAGTCAGTCGTGCATTTGTGGTTACAGCTGCAATTGACCTTACCACGTGGGAGATTATAGCTACCTGCGTGACATCCGAGTCCAAGAAATTCAACAATGTGGAATGGCTTATTTGGATAATTGTTCATCAAAAAGAAAAAAGGGAATAAGAAAAGTCCCTTATACCAATGTGGTTTCCTAAGACACGTGTGTCAAGCTTTCGTCCCTGTGCAATACGATGAAAAGTGTTAGAATGAGAAACATAGAAGGAAAAAACAAACAAATGAAATCAACAACAGAAGTCAGTCGTGCATTTGTGGTTACAGCAGCAATTGACCTTACCACGTGATAGATTATAGCTACCTGCGTGACATCCGAGTCCAAGAAAATCAACAATGTGGAATGGCTTATTTGAATAATTGTTCATCAAAAAGAAAAAAGGGAATAAGAAAAGTCCCTTATACCAATGTGGTTTCCTTAGACACGTGTGTCAAGCTTTCGTCCCTGTGCAATACGATAAAAAGTGTTAGAATGAGAAACATAGAAGGAAAAAACAAACAAATGAAATCAACAACAGAAGTCAGTCGTGCATTTGTGGTTACAGCAGCAATTGACCTTACCACGTGATAGATTATAGCTACCTGCGTGACATCCGAGTCCAAGAAAATCAACAATGTGGAATGGCTTATTTGGATAATTGTTCATCAAAAAGAAAAAAGGGAATAAGAAAAGTCCCTTATACCAATGTGGTTTCCTTAGACACGTGTGTCAAGCTTTCGTCCCTGTGCAATACGATAAAAAGTGTTAGAATGAAAAACATTGAAGAAAATAACAAACGAATGAAATCAACAACAGAAGACAGTCGTGCATTTGTGGTTACAGCAGCAATTGACCTTACCACGTGGGAGATTATAGCTACCTGCGTGACATCCGAGTCCAAGAAAATCAACAATGTGGAATGGCTTATTTGGATAATTGTTCATTAAACAAAAAGAAGGGAATAAGAACAGTCCCTTATACCGAAGTGGTTTCCTTAGACACGTGTGTCAAGCTTTCGTCCCTGTGCAATACGATGAAAAGTGTTAGAATGAGAAACATAGAAGGAAATAACAAACAAATGAAATCAACAACAGAAGTCAGTCGTGCATTTGTGGTTACAGCAGCAATTGACCTTACCACGTGGGAGATTAAAGCTACCTGCGTGTCATCCGAGTCCAAGAAAATCAACAATGTGGAATGGCTCACTTGGATGATTAATCATTATACAGAAGGAAGGGAATAAGAACAGTCCCTTATACCAATGTGGTTTCCATAGACACGTGTGTCAAGCTTTCGTCCCTGTGCAATACGATGAGAAGTGTTAGAATGAGAAATGAGAAATGAGAATGTGGAATGGCTCACTTGGATAATTGTTAATTAAACAAAAAGAAGGGAATAAGAACAGTCCCTTTTACCAATGTGATTTCCTTAGACATGTGTGTCAAGCTTTCGTCCCTGTGCAATACGATGAGAAGTGTTAGAATGAGAAACATTGAAGGAAATAACAAACAAATGAAATCAACAACAGAAGTCAGTCGTGCATTTGTGGTTACAGCAGCAATTGACCTTACCACGTGGGAGATTATAGCTACCTGCGTGACATCCGAGTCTAAGAAAATCAACAATGTGGAATGGCTTACTCGGATAATTGTTCATTAAACAAGAAGAAGGGAATAAGAACAGTCCCTCATACCAAAGTGGTTTCCTTAGACACGTGTGTCAAGCTTTCGTCCCTGTGCAATACGATGAAAAGTGTTAGAATGAGAAACATTGAAGGAAATAACAAACGAATGAAATCAACAACAGGAGTCAGTCGTGCATTTGTGGTTACAGCAGCAATTGACCTTACCACGTGGGAGATTATAGCTACCTGCGTGTCATCCGAGTCCAAGAAAATCAACAATGTGGAATGGCTTACTTGGATAATTGTTCATTAAACAAAAAGAAGGGAATAAGAACAGTCCCTTATACCAAAGTGGTTTCCTTAGACACGTGTGTCAAGCTTTCGTCCCTGTGCAATACGATGAAAAGTGTTAGAATGAGAAATGAGAATGTGGAATGGCTCACTTGGATAATTGTTAATTAAACAAAAAGAAGGGAATAAGAACAGTCCCTTTTACCAATGTGATTTCCTTAGACATGTGTGTCAAGCTTTCGTCCCTGTGCAATACGATGAGAAGTGTTAGAATGAGAAACATTGAAGGAAATAACAAACAAATGAAATCGACAACAGAAGTCAGTCGTGCATTTGTGGTTACAGCAGCAATTGACCTTACCACGTGGGAGATTATAGCTAGCTGCGTGACATCCTTATGAGTGTGACATATAAAGAATAGAGAGAATAGAATAATATAGAGAGATTGAATTTTCTCGAATTTTCCTTACCCCGGACCTTGAAAAATTGTAAAAAATTAAAAGATCTTTCTTGGTAATAAAATACCTCTTTTTCTATTGATCTGTTCACGTAGATCACGAAAGTTTTTATTTGAGGGGTCTGCGACGAATAGTTTAGGAGATATAACGATTTTTGTAGAGAGATTGAATTTTTTCGAATTTTCCTTACCCCGGACCTTGAAAAATTGTAAAAAATTAAAAGTTCCTTCTTGGTAATAATATACCTCTTTTTCTATTGATCTGGTCACGTAGATCACGAAAGTTTTTATTTGAGATTGAGATTTTAGTAGAGAGATTGAATTTTTACGGTTTTTTCCAAAAATTTCGACTTCAAATTTCTCCTAAACTATGGGGACTACGGAAAATAGGTAAGCAGAGTTGGTATTGGCAGTTCATGATTATTCGAATTCCACTCACGAATGACAATATTTGAGTCGAAGAATTTTCTCGAATTTTCCTTACCCCGGACCTTAAAAAATTGTAAAAAATTAAAAGTTCCTTCTTGGTAATAATATACCTCTTTTTCTATTGATCTGGTCACGTAGATCACGAAAGTTTTTATTTGAGGGGTTTGCGACGAATAGTTTAGGAGATATAACGATTTTTGTAGAGAGATTGAATTTTTACGGTTTTTTCCAAAAATTTCGAATTCAAATTTCTCCTAAACTATGGGGACTACGGAAAATCGGTAAGCAGAGTTGGTATTGGCAGTTCATGGTTATTCGAATCCCACTCTCGCCTGACAATATTTGAGTCGAAAAATTTTCTCGAATTTTCTCGAATTTTCCTTACCCCGGACCTTTAAAAATTGTAAAAAATTAAAAGTTCCTTCTTGGTAATAATATACCTCTTTTTCTATTGATCTGGTCATGTAGATCACGAAAGTTTTTATTTGAGGTGTCTGCGACGAATAGTTTAGGAGATATAACGATTTTTATAGAGAGATTGAATTTTCTCGAATTTTCCTTACCCCGGACCTTGAAAAATTGTAAAAAATCAAAAGATCTTTCTTGGTAATAAAATACCTCTTTTTCTATTGATCTGTTCACGTAGATCACGAAAGTTTTTATTTGAGGGGTCTGCGACGAATAGTTTAGGAGATATAACGATTTTTGTAGAGAGATTGAATTTTCTCGAATTTTCCTTACCCCGGACCTTAAAAAATTGTAAAAAATTAAAAGTTCCTTCTTGGTAATAATATACCTCTTTTTCTATTGATCTGGTCACGTAGATCACGAAAGTTTTTATTTGAGGAGCTGCGACGAATAGTTTAGGAGATATAACGATTTTTATAGAGAGATTGAATTTTCTCGAATTTTCCTTACCCCGGACCTTGAAAAATTGTAAAAAATTAAAAGATCTTTCTTGGTAATAAAATACCTCTTTTTCTATTGATCTGTTCAC